>NC_066540.1:2286738-2442525 GCF_024679095.1 Eriocheir sinensis | reverse complement strand
ACTTCTATAGTAAAAGGATTCTCGGAAATCACAAGGCAGAGAACTATAAGGAAATAGTTGACAACCTTGTGGACACATACCGGACCATGGGGCTGCCGGATGTCATTGAAACTCCAAGCGTAACACTACGGTCATCTAGATGATTTCAAAGAAGACATGGGAGACTACTCAGAAGAGCAAGGCGAAAGATTTCACCAAGATGTTAGGGCGTTTGAAGAACGCTATAAGGGGCAGTATAACGAAAGTATGATGGGGGATTATATCTGGAATCTTTTGCGTAAGAGCGAACTGAAGTACAATCGCCAGTCTCGAAGACTTTTTTTTTTTTTTTTTAAAGTGTGTTGCTATTAGATGGCCGCCTTATGGACTCTTTTTTTTCACATTAAACATTAATGGTATATTATTATTTTCATATTGCAATAAATCCTATTTTTAAATATGATCTATTTGATTTAAAACAAGTACTGAAAAAGATTTTTTACTACTTAGGTACAGTTCACAAAAAGAACACTGTCCATCTTAAACAATAAATATTTTTTTCTTCAAAAAATCACTTTTATTGATCTCCTGAAGTCAGAAACGAAGTTTGAAGTTAGTGACAGCTCATTCTCAGTTATTTTTTCAGTAAACAATCAGAAAATTTTAGTTTGACTTCATGGACAAACAGTGTTACACTGTGTTATTCATAATTATTTTTAATATAATGAATATATTTCTTACATTTTGTTTATCTTTCGGGCGGGTATGGTCGCCCCATGTTGTGTGGTAGGTCAACACACGAATGTTCCAATAATGTGCTAGCCTAGCCACACACAGAACGGCGTCAGATGCGTTTATGAAATCCATTTGTGGGTGTCTAGCTAACTAACAAAGTGATATCCTAGGTTTACACTGTTTAAGAAAACGGCCGCCAGTCCTGACCTAGGTCGGACGTGGGTCATGGCGCTCCGATAGGAGTAGCCAGGGGCCAGTCTGTTGGCCTCTCCCATTCCCTCTCATCCCCGTCTCCCCTTTCATCAAGAAACCAACTTCAAGAAATACTACTTAGCAAGTTATTTTTGTGACATCAAGTGAAATCATGGTGACCGTCTGACAGAGAGTGAGTGGAGTGCGTGTGTGGTATACCGGGAGGACACGGATCGCCGAGTGTGTCGCAGCCGCGGCCTTCCATCAAGTCCCTGCTGACGCCCCGAGGTCTCCCCAGGCTCACCAGCCCGTCCATCCTCCTGTTGAAGTCTGGTCAGGTGCAGTGCAGTGGAGGGTTCGTCACTCAGGTGGGGGCAATGTGCAGGCTGCTCACCACCAGGCTGTGCAGTCTGTTCCCAGGAACAGCAGCGAGTCTTCACATCTGTCTCATCACTTGTATTGGATTAGCGCTCCACCTATAAGCCCCTTTCTGAGTGACCACCGATACCGCCTCTACCTGCTCTCAGGCCACCTGCTGCTACCTGACCCAGCACTTTGACCTGGGGATGACCTCGGATTAACACCTACTCGCCTTCTAGAAGAGGATTACCTTCCCGCCTCATCGCTCTACCACACCGCACTCCACCACCTCCTCACCCCTCAAACATCATCACAACTTTCCCTCCGTTACTGCAAATTACCGAGCCCCAAACCCCTTTCATATTTGTTCACTTTGTAATCTTAATATGTACATTTTCAGCCTAACGGCTGCCATCTCCGAAATAAACCGATAAGTATTATTATTATTATTATTATTATTATTATTATTACACACACACACACATATATATATATATATATATATATATATATATATATATATATATATATATATATATATATATATATATATATATATATATATATATATATATATACAGTATATGGCGCCACTATCTATCTATCTATCTAGAGAAAGAGAGAGAGAGAGATGTGTGTGTGTGTGTGTGTGTGTGTGTGTGTGTGTGTGTAGACATACCACACTCGGAAAAAAGAGAAATATAGAAGTACTTTCGTATATTACATCTTTAGACTAAATATAGTACATTTGACAGATCGAGACTGTTTATATACAATGACAACAGGAAAGGCGAGGTCTGACAAACCCTCAGAGGAGGGGGAAATGAAACATAATTAGTAGGATTGAAGAGAGGAATAACCTGACTTCACCCAACAGCAGGTGGGGAGCTTTGTCTGACTCAAGTAAATTCCTATCAGGTGTATATGAGGAATTCCTGAAATGATTGACCCGATGCAGTCCTTAGCGTATTCACGTGTCTGTTGTGTGTGTGTCTGTGTGTGTGTGTGTGTGTGTGTGTGTGTGTGTGTGTGTGTGTGTGAATACACTAAGGTCTGCGTCAGGTCAATCATTTCCGGAATTCCTCATGAACACCTGGCTGAAAATTACTTGACTCAGACAAAACTCCACCTGTTGTTCGGTGAAGTCAGGTTGTATCGACCAGCCTGAATAAAGAGGATCAACGGATCAACAGCAGGGCACCAACAACGACTTCCCGGGTCAAGCCCAAGGCATACTTATAAAGAAGTATGGCGTTTGACTTATGTCTCGTCTCAGAGGTGAGTGTGCACCCTAGCTGGGGCTCCAGCCGCCACGGGTAGTGGAGAAAGTAAAGTTGCCAACAACGGCGAGATCAGTTATCTCATATGAAAACTAATGGGTAAAATACCTTAAAAATGTGAAAGTATTGAAGAGAAGTACAATCGCGAGAGGGAGTGATGTCGCACCTTTCAAAATGTTTCGTTCACTGGCCTCTATATATTTTGATGCCCTAACCTTATCCCGAGGTGACGCCGCCGAAGCTGCCGCGCCGCCATCTTGAATCTCATTACTCGCACCATAAACCACATACTGCTTACTAACCTGATTTGGAAGTTTGTTTACAGTTTTTTAGAGGCTGGACGTCATTTTAATCACAAAATAAGATGCCGAAATGCTCTGCTTACTGCTGTGCAGGTGAAAGTGGCCAGGGGCGGATCCAGAACATCAATTTGGGAGGGGCCCGATGGTAAAATTTCATAAGTTAGCTACAGTCTCAAAACAGTGAAGACCAATGGATAGTGATGGCGGTTCTTTGCTTAAAATCCGCAGCTCCCGAGCTATCAACGTATATGTGACAAATGAAAGAAACGATTCAAATTGTACATCCGACCAGTGAAAAGGCAGATCTGAACAGGTAGAAATCATTACCATACGAGCATTCGAAGAAAACTAAACGTTTATTTCGATATGTAAGCAGCAAGGGTGATCATAATACAGGTCATATATAAATTGCAAACCTAACCTTTACAAAAAAGTTAATATGTAATATTAGACACAGTTGAAGATAAAAAGGAATTCTTATAGGGCTTCTTCTACATGGGATTGAGGTAACACATTTGCAAAGATTGGCTGATCTAAAGAAATATATTTAGAAATTCCCAAGTATTCAACAAGTGCCTCACTAAGCAAAGAGTAGTCGGCTGTTTTTTCGCCGAATTTGCCGAACTCTCGACAGAAATGGGGATATTATAGTGGACACAGTGGAGAGCAAGTCCGTTCAGGCGCTCTTGGCCGACGGTACTCCTCAGTTAGGTTTTCAGCCTTTTCAATGCTGAGAATGACCTCTCGGCTTCCGCGTTGGAGACTGGAAGCGTCAACAGAGTTTTCAAGAGAATGGCGAGATTGGGGAACATGCTGGTACTGGCGTGTGCTTGGGCTTCTTTGATAGTTTGGAAGACCGGAACAGATAATGCCCAGCGCTCCGCTTCCGCCTTCACGAGTGTCAGTGATACAATGTCGAGCTCGTAGAGCTTCGGCGCTTGAAGCACAGACGCAACATCCGTTTCGGAGCCTTTGAGGAGTTGCTTGAGCGGAAGTGCGACAGGCACTGTGTCGTCGCCTAACCGACTCTTCAATTCAGCCAAGACGTGGTCCACGAACGGAATGTACACTGCCCGGCGGTATTACTCCTCAGCATTCTCGCACGGAGTATTTGATCGCTGGGTCTGTCGTCCACAGAGTCGTGGCAAAAGGATGGTGTCATGCGATGACCCCACCTCGACCAAAAGCTCTTCCGCTTTCATGAACACGTCGTGGAAATGATTCTCCGCATCTGCTCTGAACTTGGCAAAAATGGTCTCGATGCCACGAATCGTGGCATAGGCTGACACCAGGTCGCTATCTTTTCTCTGAAGAGTTCGGCTCGGCTCGAGAGTATGCGCCAATATAAACTCTACTACAACCAGTCCAACGAGAAAGCGGGGAACACGTATGGCGATGAGAAGGAGCTCAGCGGTGGAGTCAAGTTCTTCCTCGAGAAAAAACAGCGATGAGAGGCAAAAATTCAGCGAAAACCAGCACTGCGTCATGCCTCTCAATCCACCTGGTGGGGCACAGGGGTACAAGCTTTTCGCCCTGGCCGAGGTAAACTTGACAACCTCTGTGAAGCGGAGAGAGCGCATATTGAACGAAGTTGTACACCTCGGTCAGTGTTTGAAGAGCGATCTTCACTTCCTTGACGTCACACGCCTTCGTCAGTACTAGATTCTACCGGTGGTTAAAGCAGTGGATTGGCTTGGCCAGGGTGTACTTCTTCATGAGAACTGCGGCACACCCTTTGAATTTTCCCATCATGGCACTTGCTCCATCGAAACCAAGTCCTCTACACTTGGCCATGTTCAATCCGAGTTCTTCAACAGTGTGCAAAAGGAGCCAGGCTGAACCTTTCCCGGTGAGGTCTTGGGCGTGCACAAACGCAAGGAAGTCTTCCCTTATTTCCTCTTCGAAGTGCCGAATTATGATAGTGGCTTGCACTAAAATTCACTTTCTGCTTGCATGTGAGGAATGAGGTCACAAAGATTTTTTTCCTAGGCCTTTAAATCTTGTTCTATACTATTCAGTATACGATTCTGCAACTTAAATACTGAAAATAAATAAAGAAAATCCTGAGTTCTCCAGAAATGCAACAGAAAGGTACCAGTCTTCGTTTTGACTCTCAGAAAGTGGACATTTTAGAAGATGGGGGGGTCGTTCGACATCCCCAGCCCCTCCCCCCCCTGGGTACGGCGTACTACGGCTCTGTACGAGTATATAGATTGTTAGATGAGTGCGGGGCCCATAAGAGCGCGGGGTCCTGGTTACGTGCCCGTTGTGCCCTGGCTCTGCAGGAGTGAAAAATTACATCAGACACCGAATTTTTTTTAATCTTGCCTGAGCATCCCGTCCACCTCCGCATAGTAAAGCCCAAGGAACCTATAGAGGAGGATTTTTTTAGAGTTTGGAGGACAGCGTCCAGAGCTATCTAGCGGCGGCCGGCTTCGCTCCCCAGCTCTCTAGCTTTTTAGGGGTATCTTAAATTATTATTATTATTTTTTTACGTCGTTGCCTGTTGCGCCGGTAGGCATCTTCCTGGTGGGGCCTGATGGTCGGCCCAAGGCTTCTTCCAGGTAGGGCCTGATGGTCGGCCCAGCCCGTTCTGGCGCAGGCGAGTGTTTATAGTGGCGCCATCTTGCATTGGCTCATGCTGCCCCCCGGAACTCGTTCTTGATTCGCTTGGACGGCTTCCTCTAGAGTCCGGGTTGATGGGTGGTCTTCAGGACAGCATGTGGGTAGTTTTAAGCCACTCGGCGGTGACTGAAAAATCCGAGTGGTAGCGTGGGGATTCGAACCCGCGTCGTCCATCACGCGGTGAATGTGGGCCCAGTACGCTACCAGTTCGGCCACCGCCTACCCAATATATATATTATGTTTTCTCAATTCATGGGTATTTCAAATATTTTAGTTATCCTAATATTTTTTGGGGGGAGTCCAGGGCCATCTGGCTCCCCCCCCTCCCCCCCCGTATCCGCGCCTGCATATGCCTACAGCCGACGACACTTTCCATATTACAGTTGCAGCACATTATAAGCGAGTCAGTTCTGTAACCACTATCCGCATACACTCGAGATTTTCTGGGGGGGCGGATATTTTTTTGGGGGGCCCGGGCCCCCTGGGCCCCCCCCCCCTGGAGGTGGCGATTGTGGTGGTGATAGTAGTACCCGGTGGTGATTGTTGTAATAATAATGGTGGTGGTGGTAGCGATGGTGATGACAGTGGTGGCGTTGGTGATGTGGTGGCGGTGGTGATGTGGTGGCGGTGGTGATGTGGTGGCGGTGGTGATACTGGTGATAGTGGTGGTGGTGAAGGTGGTGGTGGTGCATGCTCAGTGACACTTACTAAATGCAAGGAAAAGAAAATAATTCCTAATCCATTAGTGGTTAGGTTTCACAAGCAAGGTGAGAATGCCATGATGTGGGCCTTGTTTCCCCAGCCAGGTTAAATCTTGCTTTAATCATAAATAAAGATATATTATTTGTAACACTGCGGAGCAAATTTTCCTCTGCTTGTCAACAGTCGCATTCAATTATTTTTATTACCTTCCTTACTGCTCCAGCGATTTAGCACCAAACACCGTCACAGACCACTGTTTCCCAAAATGCGTAAAAATACACATAAGCAAATTGAATAGAGGTAACACCCTTCCCCAGTGATGAGCTATGCACAGTACCAGTCCCACGTCTCCAAGAGTCCAGTGAGCAACTGATTTGAGTGATGTGCTGATGGGGGTGACGACCCCGTTATACTGGACAGTGACAGTTGTCCCAAGTTGGAGGTGCCATACAGGAATATATTGCAACAAATATTTGCCCGACAGTTCATTCGGTGCTTCTTTTCATCTCTGCAATAAAAAAGAATGTTAAGGTGTTAGTGGAAAAAAAGGCTTAGGAAACACTTTTATTACGCTCTGTCTGTCTGTCTAGACCAGTGGTTTCCAACGTTTTTGCACTCGCGACCCCTTACCCAAAACCTTGAAACTCACGCTACCCCCTACTATCACCAGCTTGATTTCCATTTTATTTTTTTGTTAAGGAGAGAGAAAGAAAAGGTGTCGACAGCGAGCGTGCACACACACACACACACACACACACACACACACACACACACACCGAACGCGCTACAGCACTAACTGACTGAACACACATTCTGAAGCACAGCTGAACAGACACTCAAGCTTAGGTACATATGTATAAACTCACATGTAGACACATATACTCGCTAGTACAGACACACATGCACATTCACGCAGGGACATACACTAACAGCCACGCATACAGACACCCCCAATGTCATCTAATGACATTGAACCGCTGTAACACACTTTTTTTTTGCACTGAAGCAAAAGCAAAATATATGTACGAGCACAAAAAAAATCTAATTGAGGAGTTGAAATCAATATTATCCCAAGAAACTAATAGCACGGTTTGTGACCCCCTTGCGTAGGCTTCGCGACCCACCGGTTGGGAACCCCTGGTCTAGACAGTCTTCTGACCTCAGGTCTTTCCAAACATTTTTAGCATGGGCAATAAGGTTTTCCTTATTCCTGGGCACATTCCAGTCCCATTTTTTTTTACCATCTTTGCCCAAAGATTTTCTATTGGCATCAGATCAGGGAACTTTGGTGGCCAGGGAAGTCGAATTACTTCAGGGTGTTCCCTGAACCATTCCTTCACCGCCTGGGAACTATGTGTTGGGGCATTGTCCATGGCAATGTAAATCGGTTATGGTGGAGCTATCAACATTGCCCGGACAGTGTAGTGTACCGCCAGGGAGAGAGGACGTGGTGTATCGCTCCTCCTTGCCTTCCCCTGCCAGACTACTCTGCTAGCCCTGCATTCTTCATTCTTCCGCTTGCCTAAGTATAAAATAGTGGGGATCATCAGGTGAGGCCTGTCAGCCAAGTCTTAAGTGCCTAGTGCGAGATATAAGAGTGTTAAACTACGAAGGTAGCGGACTCTAGTTCAAACATGGTGTCCAGCAGAACTGTAAACAAAGGGAAGAAGAAAGCTGACATATGTGGATACTGTCAAGAGAAGGTGGATGAGGGAATATGTTGTGACTGCTGTGGCTTCTGGGTTCACTATAAATGTGAGGGACTCACGGTGGAGGAGGCTCGTGTATGGAATAAGATGGGAAAGCGTGCAAAGTTCTACTGCACTGTGAGGAACTGTGAACAGATAACTGAACACTTTATAAGCATTGTAGGCCCTCTGAAAGACCAAGTGGACAACAACACAAAGAGGATTGAGGAATTGGAAAATAAGTTGATTGTTCAAGAGAGGGAAGGGAAGTGTGATACTGAGAAGGAAATAATCAAGGCAGTGAGTGAGGTGTCAAAGGCATGGGCAAGTAAGAAAGAGAAGTTAAAGGACGAAGTGAAAGAGGAACTGCAGACTGTGCTGCAAAGTGGAGGTGAAATGCAACAACCGGGAAACGCACAAAGTGATCAAGTACAGGCAGAGGTGGAGGTTGCAGTGGAGGAGGAGAAGGACAAGGCCTACCGATCAATGAACCTAATAATGATGGGGATTCCTGAGCCAGATACAGAGGACATGGAGGTAGGGAAGGCTGGGGACCTTGAATATGTGACCAAGGTATTCTCCAGGCACATGAAGGTGGACGAGTCACACTACAAGATCACTGACACGACAAGACTTCACGGGGGAAAGGAAAATCGCAACTATGCCACGGACCCAAGACCCCTGAGAGTGAGATTTGAGTCGGCAGACATGGTTGGTAAAGTAGCAAGAGAGACAAGACATCTGAATGAAAGTGAAGACCAGGAAATAAGGAAGATCAATATCTTCAAGGACAGGACCAAGAGAGAGAGAGAGAGAGAAGAGAGGAAAAAACTCATAGCCGAGGCACTGGAAAAGAACAGAGATGCGAGGGACGAGGCATACAAGTAGATTGTGGACCATGAGAAAAAACATGTGATACGGGTAGCAAAGGAATGCCGCACCCGGAAGACGTTACGTCAGAGAAAATATAGGTAAACCTCCAGAAGCCCCACACCAAGCATTCAAGTGTATATATACCAATCTTGCCGGACTGGCCAACAAGACTGCAGAGTTACAGGTATTGTTAAGTGAAGAGGACCCAGATATTATTTTTCTTACGGAGACAAAGTGCAATAGTGAGGTGCTGAATCCTACACTTTTCAATACAGACCAGTACACGGTCGTAAGGAAGGACAGAGCTGTACAGAATGCCCCGGGAGGAGGAGTGGCAATACTAGTGAAAAAATACCTGCCCATAGATTTAAGTTCAGTAACCAGTCTTGTTGACCACAATGCTCAAGAATCAGTTTGGTGTGAGTTAAAAAGCAAGGAGGGCAAAAACTTAGTACTGGTAGCTATCTATAGATCTCCTTCTTCAACAGCGGAAAACAATGATCTCATTTATGATCTCATAAGGTTAAGTGACGTTTATTCTGTAAATAGTCAAATATTAGTATGTGGAGACTTTAATTAACTATGGAAATATTAACTGGGAGGAGAACAGAGTTATGGAGGGTACTCCGGGTGCGGGACAAGTGACGAACTTCTTGGAAGCAGTGAACGATAACTTTTGGACACAGAACATAGAGGAATGGACACATTTAAGGGACAGAGACCATCCATCCAGACTTAACCCTGTGTTTACCTAGACAGCAAACGAAATCAGTGAAGTAAAATACCTTGCACCACTAGGATTGATTAAGCATGCCATCCTGTGTTTCAACATCACCGCAGGTTCAAGACCAAGGGAGCAAGAGGACTGTACATGGAAACTTAACTTTTATAAAGCGGATAATGATAAGATAAGATACTTGTTTCGGGAAATAAACTGGGATGAACAGATGAAGGACAAATCAACGAGCCAGAAATGGGAGACGTTCAGAGAACACTATGAAAGGGTTGTGAAAATATGTGTCCCTACCAAGAGGAAAATACAACAGTCAACCAGGCCCAAGTGGATGAATGCTGCACTGGAAAGAATACTTAAGAGGAAAAAAGACATGTGAATGAGGTACAGGGGGAACAAAACCGATGGAAACCGTGAGAAGTACAAAAGAACAAGGAACACTACAACTTTGGCAACAAAAGCGGCAAAATATGAGTTTGAGAAGAAAGTGGCGAACGATGCAACAAACAACACAAAGCACTTCTGGGCATATGTACGATCTAAAACCACCGTAAAGGAACGCATTACGAAATTGAAAACCACCGACGGAGAAGACATAGAAGCAGACAGAGAGATTGCCCAAGAGATGAACAGAGCCTTCAACACAGTGTTTGTTAGGGAAGACACAAGCCAAAACATCCCAGCACCAAGGCAAGTGTACCATGGAACGAAACTAAATGACATCAGCATACCTAAGGAGAAAGTCAAGAAGAAACTCTCTGAACTCGTTGACAGCAAAGCCCCAGGGGCCGTATACACAAACGTTCTTAGCATCGCTAAGTGCATTTAACGGCAAAGAATCGTTAAGTTTTCTACTTAAAATGGCGCCGGGTCGCTTAGCGCTGGAGCTGGAGCACTTAGCGGGCGGAAAATTTAAGGCGGGGAAGGGGCTCCCATAGTACCGTTAAAAATGTATAAGTATTGCAAAATGGCGGATTACAGCGGGAGGGAAGGCATCACCTCTTAATATATCTGCCTCGTCAAGATGAATTGGAGGCGTTTAATGATTTGAAACTCATCCTGAAATATCTGTGGACTGTGCTGACCGTGCTGAGATGAGTGGTTCGGCGAGGCGGACCTTGGAAACACCTACATGGCCGTCTCGACTGAAGTGGTGTTCACCGACAGGTAAAATGCAGGTGCAACCTTCACAGACTGACAGAGATTGAGTGATAACAGACACTGGAGACCCTCCAAGCGATGGCTGGTGACCGCCTGCCACCATCCACAGGCTGTTACACAAGGAGCCCTGGGAGTAACCTTGCTGGAAGCCCCGCGGGCCGCAGTGTGTGGCTGGCGTTATACAGCCCCCAGCCATCGCCTGGAGGGCATCCAGTGTCTGCTATCACTCACCTTAGGTAGTCTGTGAAGGTCCAGTCATCACTGGTGCACGTGTATCTTACCTGTGATCAACACCGGCAGCCACAGACTCCTGCCCAATGAACGAACACAGGTGAGCCAATATTTTACCTCGCCAGACTTATCCTTTAGAATAGATACATAGATTTACATAGAAAATCAGACCACACAGACCCCATGGTCCAGACTTGGTGGTCTGTCCTTAAACCTAAGTGATTTTACATTAATCAGAAGACTCCAAAACGTTGCATTTCTACTCTAGTTGATATTAAGTTGAAGGAAGTGACGGTCGAGCTTATTTTTGAAGGAGTCAATCGTGTTACACTGGACCACTGACGGTGGAAGCTTATTCCATTCTCGCACTACAACGTTGGTGAAGAAATATTTGGTGCCGTCTGAATTTACTTGTCTACATCTGAGTTTTACGCCATTGTTCCTCGTGCGCAAAGTGTCATCGATCATAAACAATGTTCATCTGTCTACATTCGTGAAAACCATTAAGTAATTTAAAACATTCGATCAGTTTTCCTCGGAGGCGGCGTTTCTCAAGAGAGAACATGTTAAGGGTAGAAAGCCTTTCTTCGTAGGATTTGTTGCGCAAGGAAGGGATCATTTTCGTTGCTCGACGCTGAACACCTTCTAATTTAGCAATATCCTTTGCATGGTGGGGAGACCAAAACTGTACCGCATATTCCAAGTGGGGTCTGACTAAACTGTTGTAGAGCGGGAGTATTACATCTTTATTCTTGAATACAAAGTTTCTTTTAATGAAGCCCAACATTCTGTTCGCTTTATTTGCTGCATCGATGCATTGCTGTGAGAATTTGAGGTTTGACGCGATTTTGACCCCCAAGTCTTTGACGCATTGAACGCTTTTGAGTTTAACGCCGCGCATTTCGTATTCGAACTTCTTATTCCTCATTCCAACTTGAAGGACCTGGCACTTGTCTACGTTAAAGGGCATCTCCCATCTATCCGACCAAGCTGAAATTTTGTGCAAATCCTCTTGGAGGCTTTGCCTGTCTTCGTCAGTGAGAACCGAGTTGCCAATCTTTGTGTCGTCTGCAAATTTACTAATGCGGTTATTGAGTCCAACATCCACGTCGTTGATGTAAATAATGAAGAGCACTGGGCCAAGGACCGAGCCCTGAGGGACGCCACTAGTGACAGGCGCCCACTCTGAGTTAAATCCGTCAATCACTACTCTTTGTTGTCTGTTGCTCAACCAATTCGCGATCCATTGGTTTACTTGACCGTCAATACCTATTTGCTTTAATTTGTAAAGTAATTTATGATGCGGGACTTTATCAAACGCTTTCTGAAATCAAGATAGACTACGTCCAGTGATTTGGTTACGTCATAAACAGTGAAGAGGTCGTTATAAAAGGTTAATAGGTTTGATAGGCAGGATCTTTTGTTTCGGAAGCCATGTTGTGAGTCCCCAATCAATGAGTGGCTTTCAAGGTAATTCACAATTTTGTCTCTAATTATGCCCTCAAGTAGCTTACCTACAACCGAAGTTAGACTAATGGGCCTGTAATTACCTGGTACTTTTTGTCTCCTTTCTTGAAAATCGGTGTCACGTTAGCCTTTTTCCAATCTGAAGGGACGATGCCTTGTCGCAAGGACATATTGAATACGGTTGTGAGGGAGGAGAGTATTTCGCTCTTTGTTTCTTTCAGCAGAGTTGGATATACTTTGTCAGGTCCAGGACTTTTATTTGTTTTAAGTGAATGGAGAGCTTTAAGGACTTCATCGGTTGTTATTTCAAAATTAGGCAATGCATGCTCGAGATTTACAATAGTACTGGTGTTGGTGGTAGCGAGAGGAAGACTGTTAGTATTAAACACCGAGGAAAAGTAATTGTTTAAGAGGTTTGCAATGTGTTGGCTGTCAGTCACTAGTGCACCGTCGCTGTTTGTTAAAGGTCCAATACCACTTTTGATCGCCTTTCTGTTGTTTATGTAACTGAAGAAAGATTTCGGATTATTTTTACAGTTGGCTGCAATATTTTCTTCGTATCTACGCTTTGCCTGACCTACTAGTCTTTTTACTCGTCGCCTGGCATCATTATAAAGTCTAATGTTTTCGGGCGTGCTTTGTTCTTTCTTTAACCTGTAAAACAATTTTCTCTCATTGACTGATTGTTTAATTTCGCTATTAAACCACGGTGGGCTTTTATTAGTGTTAATTCGCTTCTCGCACAAGGGGACGAATGTGTTCTACTGAGTGAGTAAGTGATTTTTAAGGCTTAGCCAGGCTTCCTCTACGTTGCCGTCATCTGATAGTTGTATTTCTGTTAGTTTTTGTCGGATTTCTACGAAGTTAGCTCTTTTGAAATTGGGCACCTTTACTTTATTTTCAGTCACTGATGATTGAGCTTTAATGTCGACGCGCACTAATTTATGATCGCAAGAACCGAGGTGTTCTCCTACCGTGACACTACTGATTAGGTTATCTTGGGTCGTTATAACAAGGTCGAGTATATTATTTTGTCGAGTTGGCTCAGAAACCATTTGGCTTAGATAATTTTCTTCTAGAAATTCGATCATTCTATGTGACTCGCCTTCTGTACCTGACAGTGTCGCCCAGTCGATATGGGGGAGGTTAAAGTTTCCTAATATCAGTGAGTCGCTGTTATTAAGTGACTGCCTTAAGACGCTGTACATTTCAAGGTCGTCATCGAGTGATTGCCCGGGAGGTCTGTAGGTGACAGATATATTTAAGTTGACTTTTTCAATGTTTACTCGCATGCACAAATGTTCAACGTTACTGATTCCCGGTGTTTTGTCAGTGGGTTGCAAATAGCTTTTGACATAAAGGGCGACGCCACCGCCTCTACGGTTTACACGATCTTTGTTGAAGAGTCTGTAGCCATCTATGTTGTATTCGGAACTTAAATCAATATTTGTGGTGTCGATAAATGTTTCGGTTATAGCAATTATGTCAAAATTTTCTGTTAAAGCAAGACATCTCAGTTCATCAAATTTGTTTCTTAGGCTACGCGCATTGAAACTAAGGATTTTTAAGTTATCTAGAGGCTTAGTAATAGAGGTGGTGGTATTTGCGGGATCACGGTTACGGGTTTGTTGCGATGCACGGCGTCTATTTACACGGGTGGGGTGGAGGGACGTGGCCGTGACTCGTTTTTTGTTCGGATGACACGCACTGCTTCGTTGAGGAGCCTTCCGAGTCTGGCTGCCCCGATGGGAGAAAGGTGCAATCCGTCCCTGTGGAAGAGCTCATTTTGTCCATAGAAATTGTCCCATGCGTTTAGGAACTCCACGTCAAGCTCCCTACAAAGAGTCTGTAAGCGGTTGTTTAGGCTGAAGGCCTTACTGAAAAAGTCGTTCTCCGCCCAAGTCCGTGGTAGAACTCCTGAAATCAAAATGTTAGGGGATTTAGTCTTATACTGCTGGATGAGCCTACGGTACTTCTCCAGGAGTTCCTCAGACCGGGTCGTGGTGACGTCGTTCGTACCTGTGTGAATAACAAACAGTGAATCATTAGTAGCCTGGGAGGAGATCTCCTCAAGAGCAGCAGTTATGTCGTCGATCCCAGCACCAGGATAGCAATAGTTCCGTCTTCGACGAGGAACTCTGCCGCAGAACTCAACGACCTGCTGGCGAATCATGGAGTCACCCACCAGGAAGGTGCTCTCCTGCTCGTCCTCCTCCTCCAGAATGGCAAACCTGTTGAAGCAATGAACAGGAAAAATCGCTTGTCTGGCTGGTTTGGCTCCTCCATTCACGACGGTGAAGCCATCATGGGCGGTGCCACTAGCATCCTCCCGTTGCGTGGTGTTGTCCGCTGGTGTCGACGGTACCGCTGAGGGCAAGGGGGCGGTTGGAGAAGGGTTTGGCACCACAGCATAGATAGAATAGAAACTCTTTTAACCTAACACACCTGTTAATCTCGTGACTGACTTCAACAAACGTGTCCCACCAACCTTACCCAACCCAAAACAATAACTATTTGGGTCACTAGTGTCTGTTATTTCATTTTTACTTGACTTATCTCCCAGTGGCGATAAACGAAATCTAATCATATTAACCTAACCTGGGTAAATTTATCATTGACATATAGTTATTTCAACTTAATCTGTTATTTAAGATAGCCAGTTTTAACCAAATCAACTATTATTTAGAAAAGTTGATATTTTTAACCAAACGTAAATGTCAGAAGTGTCCTAACAAAATTACCTTCCTTTGCTTATTTTTAGTAACCAAACCAAATCAATTTGACGTATCGGTAGCTCTTAAAGGGAATCCCTGGGTGTTGCAAAATTATACTAATACCCATGCTAGCTAGCATTCTAGTATTGTTTTATTTGTTTTGGTCATGTCTTTTTTTTCACATTTGAAATTAATTAGTTCACAGTATATTATGGCTTTTGTTATTTGCAGCTTCCTTTCTTATGAAGATCTAAAAGTGAATTTTATGATTATTCTTAGTCTTACTCCCAAATAGCTATAAAAGTCAATCAACAATGCTAAAATCTTTATGAACAAAAAAAACTGCAAATTGGTCCATGAGTCAAGAGTTTTGACTTCTGGACAAGTATAGATATAGATATAGGGCAGGTGACAAAGCATTTCTAATTGTAATGTATCTATTTGCTGTGATCGTGATGACATTGACAACAACGTGCAAGTCCTCCTAGACCTAGAGTGACCTCATGCTGGTATACGCCACATAACATTATTGTTTAATCATTTAGTTTTTGTCATCCAGCATCAAGGAATCATTCCCATGCAAGAATATAATGCACAATATAAGAAACTTCACTTGCTAGAAAATAAGACAATGTTGCCAGCCCATATAGTGTGCACTGTGCAGTAAATAACTCATGTAGATAATGCCTGTTATTCTATCACATACTTCTGTCGATGCAATGTCTTTTAGTTCTTGCTAAGGGTATATTAATTATTAATCCATTCTTATTTTTCCGACTACCATTTCCTGTGTCAATACGTCAGTCAGTGCAGTACTTTTATTTTCTTAGCTTGTGTTTTGCAATTCTTTGCCAATTAAATCACTGGACACATCTTAATAAATAATACAGATTTATTTATCATATATCAGTCCCATAAGTTTATTTCAGATGCTCTTAAAACAACATCTGTCCATTCATAGTCCAGCTTAACCTGGTAGCAGCAACAGGGCAAATTTGTGGCTTTACCGTGTACCAGCGACGGGCCACATTTTTGCCATAATATAAACCCCAAAAATAGATGATGCATCAACTGATCTCAAATGCGTTGATATATATTATGAAATGGTTTGCGTGAGTGATGATTTTTTCTCATTTTTCTTGCTCGGAGGGACCTTTAAGAAACGTGATCCCTGCAGCTACCAGGTTAACCTCTTTTAGTATAGTACACTAATCAAGAAAAAACATCCCGATTAATATATATATATATATATATATATAGATATATATATATATATATATATATATATATATATATATATATATATATATATATATATATATATACGTATATATATTATGTAGTTTATTTGAACTTGTACTCATATTTCAGGGCCAAACATGATGTGGAAGAAGAAATCAGTTGTCTTCATCAGTCGGGTTTGTGCCATGGCAGCTTTCTCCAGCTGTCCGACAGAGGTCCAGTCCATGCCGTGGAGAAATTCAGCCCCCAACAAGGAGATGGCATGCCAGAGATGGATCTGCAGCTTCTCCAATCAATCAATCCTTGCAAAGCCCTTTCTCTTGTTTCTCCTTCTGTACCACCATGCTTACACATAACTGATCCAAGGTACTTAAACTAATTAACCTCGTCCATTTCTTCACCATTCAAAATTATATGGCATTTTTTTTCACATTCAATGGGCACTCTATATGGGCATACAAAATCTACAACCTCCCTTCTACTCTGCTCACTCACTCTGCTCACAAACCATCACTTTACTTTTGTTGACATTTATTTTCAACTTTCTCCTTTTACATACACTATCAAACACTGACCAGATTTTGTAAGTCACTTTAATTTTCTGCAATGAGCACCGTGGCATCAGCAAATAAGATTGAATTCATCACCCACTTCCTTCCCTCCCTCAGCATACATTTTTACTTCAATTTCCCCAACTTTGCTCTTCATTTCTCTCATAACACCATCCATATAAATATTGAACAACTACGGTGACATGACACACCCCTGCCTTAAGCCCACTTTCATCTCAAAATGTTCACTTGTTTCTCCACTAATTTTGACACATGCAGATGCATCCTCATAGAAAGACTTTATTGCATTAAGCAGTTTTCCTCCCACACTATATACCTTTAAGATGTCCCATGTACAATGCCAGCCAATCGACTCTGTCATAAACTTTCTCTAGAATACCTAGATCCATGAAGGCAGCATAGTATTTTTTCCTTTTGCTAATATTTTTTCTACTACCAATTTGAACGAAAAATCTGATCCACACATCCCCTTCCCTTCCTGAAGTCTCCTTGTTCTTCACTGATTTTCTCTTCTGTAAGTCTTTGCACAGTCTCAATTAGGACTTTTCCCTATACCTTTCCGGGTAGCCTACACTCAGCAGACTTATACCCCTACAACTCCCACCTCCCCTCTCCTGCCCTTCCCCTTGTAAACTGGGACCATGATGGCTTTTATCAAGTCTGCTGGGACCTCTCCCCCCCTTCCCAGGCCACTTCACATATCTTGACCATTCATATAGTAACTTCATCTCCACACTTCAACACTTCTGCTGTGATTCCAGTCAATTCATTCATCATCATCATCTCATCAACGCCTGCTCCTAGGAGCTCCCACCAGGGGATTGCCACGGCAGAAGTTTCCATCTTTCTCTATCCAGACACTCCCTCCTTGCCTGCTCAAAGTTTCTCCAGGATCTTTCACCCTTCTCCCTAACGTACTCCTGCACCCTATCCCTCCATTTCACTGGAGGTCGTCCTCTAGCATTCTCTCCCTCTGTCTCACTTCCCATACACCCTTCTGGTCATCTTACTCTTCTCCATTCGCTCCATGTGGCCAAACCACTTTAAAGTCTGTCGCTTCACTTCTTCCACCACTCCACACTTCTTCCCTTCACCACCGTGACACATTCCAAAACGCTTGTACACACTTTCATTACTCATTCCATCCATTCTACTCACACCACAAGCACTCCTCAAATAACAAATTTCCACTACCTGCACTCTAGACCTCTGACTTTCATTCCAGGCCCATGTTTCACTTGCATATGTGAGGGTTGGTACTATTATTGTATTTTTAACTGATAACTGATCCAAGGTACTTAAACTCATTGACCTCCTCCATTTCTTCACCATTCAAAGTTATTTTGCATTCTTTTTCACATTCAGTTCCCTCTCTATATGGGCATTTAAAATCTACAACCTCACTTTTACTCCCCTCACAAACCATCACTTTACTTTTGTTGACATTTATTTTCAGCTTTCTCCTTTTACAGACACTATCAAAATGAGCACCGTGTCATCAGTAAACAGGATTGAATTCATCACCCACTTCCTTCCCTCAGCATACATTTTTACTCCAACTTCCCCAACTTTGCCCTTCATTTCTCTCATGACACCATCCATATAGATATTGAACAACCACGGTGACATGACACACCCCTGCCTTAATCCCACTTAACTCAAAATGTTCACTTGTTTCTCCACTAATTTTGACACATGCAGATGCATCCTCATAGAAAGACTTTATTGCACTGAGCAGTTTTCCTCCCACACCGTAAATCTTCATAACATCCCACAATGCAATCCAATCCAATTGACTCTGAAGGAAAATATATGATTGATTCCATCAGTTCCTGCTGCTTTTCCATTTTTTAATCTTTTCATTGCTTGATTTACTTATTCACATGTTATACGTCTTTCTTTATATACTCCTCCTCTACCTCCACTCAAAGCTGTTGTTGTTACAGCTGCTGCACGTCCGTCATCAAAATTCATTAAGTTTTCACAGCTTCCCCGTCTTTCAACATCTTTCCATTCTCATCCATAACTTCATTAATTTTACTTGGGGAGATATTATTGGGGTGATGCATTTCTTTCGTTTTTTACTTCTTTCCAATATGATTTTCTGTTCCCTTTATACTTTTCACTTAGTCTTTTTTCAAAGTCTTCATCATCTCTCTTCTTGCTTTCTTTTATTGCTTGTTTTAATTACATTTTGCATTCTCTATATTTCTTTTTACTTTCCCTTTTTACTTGCTCAGCCACATTTCTTTCTTGAGTTTTCTTAAAAAGTTCCCTTTATTCTTTTACTATCCTCCTTATCTTCTGTCCACCATGAATTTCCTTGTATTTTTCCATCCCTCACCACTTTCATTCCTACCACTTTTTTGTTGTAGTTAACACTACTTTGAATGCTCCAAAAACTTTTTCAATATCTATCTGTACTATCACACTTTCCCATTTTTCACTTAAGGCCTCTGCCATTTTATGTTATACTCATCTTTTATTTCTTTTCCTGTAACTTTTCTATCTTCAGTATTTCCTATTTTACTTCACCTTTCTTTTCAAACACCCACTTTTGCAAGATGGTCAGACCCATCGAACATTCCGCTTACTACCTTCGCGTCACAAATATCCTTTCTCAGTCTTCCATCTACTGGAATCAATTAATCCTTTCTGCTCATAATCCCCCTCCTCCATGTGTATATGTGGATATTATAGACAACAGTAATAAAGCCCCACGCATCAGAAGTTGTATTGCTTTGCCTAGGTTATGCAGATGCTGTAATATTAGTGGAAGGACTTTGCCTGATCCTAAATGACTTTGGTATGGAATGGAAACTTATCTTTAAACATAATAATGGAAATTCACACCAGCAATAGGACAGCGGATGCTGGGAAACAATATCTTAGAGGTAATAGAAACACAAGGTTATTTAGGATTTGAGATAAGCAAGAAGGCCATAGGAGAAAGCACAAAGAAAAGTAAATGAAACCAAGGTAGGGAAAATGATGGGTGTTAACATCAGTGGTAGAGAAGGGAAATTAGCCAGTATGAATATGGAAGTTGCCTTTGGATGGGGAAGGTAGTAACCCCACAGCTATCTTGCATGGGTCAGCAGGACTAACACTGAAGATGTCGGGAGATTAGAAGTCATTCAAAATCAGTTGGCATGATAGTGTTCACACGCTCTCGGGAAATGGGGTGGAGCTTCAGAGAAAGGTTAACAAAGGGGAAGCTTAGTTTCAAAGAGAGGAAATGAGTGAACACCGGTGGGCCAAATTAATAAAACATGGAAATTCAAGACAATCCCCTTTGGAGAAAGGAAATATACAGAGAAGGAAAGCATATGATGACACTGGAGCAGAGTGAAACAATGTGAATGGAAGACCTGTCAAAGATAGTTGAGAAAAGTGGCCTCCATGAATGGAGAAGTACCTATACCTATCTATAGTACGGCAGATAGGCGTAGAAGCTCGGGAAACATTAGAACATTTTACAATGGTACTAGTGATTGTGTGCCTTGACCCACTCAGAGTAACCTGACTGAATGTTGATATATATCAAAATAAATAAACAAGAAAGTCACTGAACACACGAGTCTGAAATTATGGTAGCCATCTCACGTGAGGCTAATGCATTATGTGTTGTATGTTGGTCTCTGAATACAGTACAGTGACAAACAGCTTGAATATTGAAGAAACTTCAAACTACTGAAGTGTGTGACTTAACGCATCTTAGCACATTGTATTTTGGCAGTAGAGGGTTCAGGTTAGGTTGGCTATAGGCTAGGTATAGTTAGGTTTGGTCAGGTCTGGTTAGATTTAGTTTGTTTTTGACTTGTTTACTTTCATTATTTGGTAATTCCGTGTGATACGCTTCGCGCTACGCCTTTGTTGTCACCGGCGGCTGAGGAGACGACGTCGAGGCAGTAATATACATATTTTACCAAAACACATAAAAGAATAGTGGATGTGCACCGGAAACATGAAAAGATGCACCTATATGACGATCATGGGCATTAAAGACCACAAGAGAAAGAAGAAGAAGGCTCGTTGATGTCGATCATTAACTCCATTGATGTGTCTATTGTTTCCAAACAAGCTTTTGTGTACAGATAGATAACGTGTTGAATTCATTATCATCATCCCTGTATAATATGCACTGTGGTAGCTATATACAATGCTTTTGCAAGTTGTCGTTTTGCTAGGCGATGCGCTTCATACCGGTATTTTGCTCAAAAAAGACTTAGCTTAGAGTCCGCTAAGGGGAATTCTAAGTAATACTTAAGGGCCTATGCTTAGCTAAAAGTTGTTAAGTGCAGGGCTTAGTAATATTCTTAGAATATTGGTGCATACGGCCCCAGGACCGGACGGAATATCGCCTTATGTACTAAAGCAATGTGCTGACATACTGTGTGCTCCGCTCATGGACATATATGCAACATCTTTGAGGACTGGTGATGTGCCACCTGACTGGAGGAAGGCTAACATCTCACCCATACATAAGAAAGGGAGCATGGCAAATCCACTCAACTACCGACCAATATCGTTGACCAGCATAGCATCCAAAGCATGTAGAAGATCATCAGAGAAAGCATAGTACAGCACCTCACAGACAACACGCTCATAACGGATGCACAACATGGCTTTAGAAAAAAACAGGAGTTGCCTGACTAATATGCTGTGCTACCTAGACGACCTGACCAACGCTGTGGACTGCGGACACTGTGTAGATGTGAACTACCTTGACTGTGAGAAGGCTTTTGATAGAGTTCCCCATGAGAGGCTGATGGTCAAGTTGAGGGCTATAGGTATAGACGGCGATGTTCTGAGTTGGATAAGGAACTTTCCTACAAGCAGATTTCACCAGGTATGCATCAGGAAGGAACGTTCAGGTTGGCTACCAGTGCTAAGTGGAATGCCACAAGGTTCAGTCCTGGGACCAGTCCTTTTCCTGGTGTATATAAATGACATCAACAATAACTTTGACTCAACAGCCAGTTTGTTTGCGGACGATGCAAAAATATACAGAGTAATGAAGACCGAGGACGATGCAGAGGCTCTCCAACGTGATAAGAAGCGTCTGGAGGATTGGAGCGCCAAGTGGTTGCTCACATTTAACACGAGTAAGTGCAAGACCATGCATATAGGCCGCAACAACCAGCTAACGGACTACCAGCTGCACGGCAGTAAGTTGGAGAAATCAACACAAGAAAAGGACCTCGGAGTAGTTGTGGCACACGATCTGAAGTCCTCAACCCATACAACAACGGTGGCTGCTAAGGCGAACAGCAGACTGGGCATTATTAAGAGGAATTTTAGCTTGCTCACCAAGGACATTTTGTTGCCACTGTACCTCTCTCTGGTCCGCCCCATAATGGACTATGGAGCCCAGGCATGGCCTCCTTACCTGGTGAGCGACATTCAAGCCCTTGAGAGGGTGCAGAGGAGGGCAACGAAACTGGTACCAGGCCTTGCCCAACTGCCCTATGAGGCACGCTGCCAGCGCTTCGGTCTACAGACACTGGAGGAGAGGAGAGTGAGGGGTGACATGATCCAGACCTTCAAGCTCCTGCATGGCTATGAGGACGTCCCCCTCGATGGCTTGCTGCTGGACGACGTAGCGACCGAGATCCTTACCTTCCAGCCCCAAGGCTACAGCCTGAGCTTTAAAAACATCAAAACTCGACAGGATTAATAAAAGAACAAAGCAAAATAATCCCAACAAAGACAAGGACACAAGTAAACATGAAGCTGAGCAAACCAAACCACTGGCGCACCACAATGAAAGGTAACTGGTTTTCCCTTAGGGTTATTGACCACTGGAATGCACTCCCAGAGAGTGTAGTAACCGCCCCATCAATAGCCACGTTTAAGACTAGGTATGATAGGCACATAGGACTGGGACAGGTGGTTGACAGGTCTTAGAGGTGGGGATCATCACAAGAACACTTCTTAATTCCCCACTATCTTTTCATAGGTAAGCATTCATAGGTAAGCAACATGACAGTGTCGAGGATCTCCACATACTGACGTGAAGTGAGGAGCTCCTCGATTTCTGTCAGTTCCCCAGGTCCAGGATACAAAGAGAAGGCTGCTTACCGACATCGGCATCGTTACCGAACGTTTGCCCGGACGACATCGCTAAATTCAGATCCCAAGAGGAGACTTAAAGATATCGCTCGGGCTTCGCTACTGCAGAAAGCCAACCGATTGGGTTAGCGCCATGATGATGTCATCAGACTCGTCAGCCAATCACAGCAAGTTTTTGAAAAAAATTCAGGCAATCATACGGCTGCATTCCTCAGCTGTGGCGGCCAACGTTGTCAGATTGACGTACTCAGCCTCTTATATTTCCAACTTATTACCCCTGTGAGGGCAACTACCAACTTAGCGGGCGAACGACCGGGGCACTCCTGCCGCCCGCCCGCATCTTGCCGTTCGAAGCTGTTCAACTACCAAGGCGCGGCGAACTACCTGCTTCACTCCCGCTGCTCGGTCGCCTGACGCCGTTCGACGCCTCGGTCGACTGAACCACTGAGGCTTCTCAACCTGCTTTGGGAGGCGACTTGGTGACCCCCAGCGCTTTCCTCGTCAGACAGCGGCCGAGCCTCGCCCTGAACACTACATACTACTCCGGTTCCCAAGCCCTCCTCTCACTCGGGTTAACTCAGTTACCGTGGGCTCGTTCTGGGTGCCTTACCTCTCTCCTCTCCACGCCCTGGACTCCCGATACTGCTGTGAACCTGACGCCCCTTCTCTCCTTCTACACCACTTCAAGGACGAAGCTGTGCTGCCTCGTCATTGCCACTTTGGACGAGATGCCCAGAAGAAGGAGAAGCCGTGCAACGGGTCATTGCTGAGTCCGGCGTGCTGAAGCCTTCGTGTTGGAGACTTCAGATTGGTTTTGGGGTTTTCTACTTTACTTAAAGTAAACTGGTGTCTAACCTTATATTTTGTTGTTTGTTATCCCTTCCGATTACAGCACCCAACTCTGGAACCTTGACATGTGGCGATCTCGCCAGGATTGGGTCAACTGCTAATCGGAAGGGTTGGCTTGTTAAGTCGCCTTTGCGCGCCACTTGCTGTCTGCGGCCCGGAAGTGAGTGTTAAATCCTTCACCGTTCTTTTGGGCTGTTGTATGCCCACGGTGGGATTTGTTGGTGCTGCCATAGCACTTTTTCAGCCCTTGTGCTGCCCTTATCACCCAATCACTCGTTTGAGTATTGGGTGGGCTTCTACTCCCCTTGGGATCCTTTTTGCATATTTTCTTCCTTGTTTCCTTCTGTGTTTTGGTCCTTCGTTTGTTTTGGTTTCTTGTTGCATTTATTTTTTTCTTTATTGGGTTGTTTACTTGTGTCCTTGTCTTTGTTGGGATTATTTTGCTTTGTTCTTTTATTAATCCTGTCGAGTTTTGATGTTTTTAAAGCTCAGGCTGTAGCCTTGGGGCTGGAAGGTAAGGATCTCGGTCGCTACGTCGTCCAGCAGCAAGCCATCGAGAGGGACGAGCGAGCTGCCGAGAGAGAGGAAAAGCGTCTCCTTGTCGAGAGAGAGGAAAAGCGTCTCCTTGCAGAGAGAGAGAAAGAAGAGCGGGCTGCCGAGAAAGAGAAAGAAGAGCGGGCTGCTGAGAGAGAGAAAGAAGAGCGGGCTGCCGAGAGAGAGTTCCAACTTGCCAAGATGCAAGTGGAAAAATAAATAGAACTCGCCCGTGTCGTCGCCCAGGGGAAAACGGCTTCTCTGTCCTGTGAGAACGTGAGAGGACCGAAATTACCCACCTACCAAGAGGGAGAGGACATCAACAACTACCTCGTCCGCTTTGAAAGGGTGGCTGAACTTCTGCGGATCGACAAGGATAGCTACGCTGCGAGGTTGGGTTGTCTCCTCACTGGTAAGGCCACTGAACTGTATACTTCCCTGTCAGCTGATAGAACCGAAGATTACGCTCTTTTGAAGAAAGCTCTCCTCACGGGCTTTAGTAAAACGGCGGATAATTACCGTCAAGCCTTCCGTCACGCAAGGATAAGAGTTTGGGAAAACTACCAGCAGTTCTCCATCCACCTAACTCGGTTATTCCAAGCGTGGTTGGAAGCCTCCAACTTCCCCTGCACTTATGAAGAGCTCCGGGAGTTTATGCTCCTGGATCAGTTTCTTACTAATCTCACCCCAGATTTGAGAATCTGCATCAAGGAGCGCCGGCCGAAACATCTTCCCGACGCAGTGAGACTTGCCGACGACTGGTCGTCTGCCCGCAACGCCTACCCTAAAGCTTCATCTCCTAATTCCCGTGACCCCTCTAAGGCTGCTTCGCCCACGAAATCTTCAGAGTCCTCTCCGGGAGCCTCCGCCAAGACCTCTGCCCAGCCCAGTACAGCAACCCTGAGGTGAGGTGACCCTGACTCTTCTCAATCTCCATCTGATTCTTCCAGAATATCCTTATCTTCAAAGTTGCCGCGAGGGACTTCTACTCCTCGTGTTCCGACATCCCCGGCAGCCATCCAGGTACACGCCGTTACCACTCGTGCTGGTAGGTTGAAGAGGCTTCATCCGCTTGTCCTTCCGGAACCTCTACCTCCTTCAGTAACCCCTCAAGACTTCTCCCAGCTTGAAGCCTCCTGTGCCTCCTTAGCAGCGATACGGCAGAAAGCCTCATCTGGACACGTCGACAAAGCAAGGAACGGATCCTCATTCCAGTACCTGTATCGCAACGGACTTCTCTACAGGAAGCGCCTCACCTCCCCGCTCTCCAACAAGGTAGGCCAGCACTGTCTAGTTGTGCCATGGGTTTCCCGTCAAATAGGGTAGGCGGTGGCCGAAGTGATAGCGTACTGGACCCACATTCGCCGCGTGATGGACAACGCGGGTTCGAATCCTCACGCTACCACTCGGATTTTTCGGTCACCGCCGAGTGGCTTTAAAACTACCCACATGCTGTCCTGAAGACCACCCATCAACCCGGACTCTAGAGGAAGCCGTCCAAGCGAATCAAGTACGAGTTCCGGGGGGCAGCATGAGCCAATGCAAGATGGCGCCACTATAAACACTCGCCTGCGCCAGAACGGGCTGGGCCGACCATCAGGCCCCACCTGGAAGAAGCCTTGGGCCGACCATCAGGCCCCACCGGGAAGGCATCTGTGAAACACTTCCATTGTGGGGAGGTAAAAATGATGTGGGTGGATTCCATCTGAAAATTTGAATTTAAAGGTAATTTTGAAGATCATCAAGGTTACTGTGGTTCAAAATTTGTTTTTTTACTTTTTTTATGATAGGGCCTATATTCTGTAATTGAAGAAGCTTATAAAATGACATTGTTTTATCTATTGCAAGTGAATTTAAGGTTTAGTGTTTTAAAGTGTTGAAATCCACAGTTAAACAAAAAACGTACATATTTTCACTGAATGAAGAAGTTGGGGAAGATGTAACAGAGAAGCAGCTAGGGCTCCCACTTTTGGGGGAAATTACACTAATTGATGAAATTTCCCCCAAAATATTTTAGTAACAAATCTAGGGAAAGTGGTAATTTGGGGAAATCTTGGATCAGTATTAGAAAAAAATCTAAATATTTTGTGGAGTCCATGATTTTTTTGCGTAAATTATATATAAATAAACAACTGCAACTCATATTAAAATCTTTTATGATCTCCTACACACCATATTATTCCTGTAGGCCTTCCCTTTGACTGCTTTCTTTGGCTTCCCCTCGTCTTAATATAGTTGATAATATATAAGTACAGCAGTCAAACCTTTCTAGTGCCTTTCAAGTTAGGCCTATCATTCCTCAATGAAATTATCCAGAGTTACACAGACAAAATGTGTCATTCTGTCATTACAAGTCAATAAATTAAGGGTTAATGTACCTACCTGTAGGCTACACCCATTTTGTGATGATGAAGATGATAGTCAGTGGAAATAAGGCCAGTATTTTATTTTTTTTCTTACCAAAGCATAATTAATCTATGTATTACACACATTCAGTAATGGATGAAGATGATAGTGGAAATAAGGCCAGGGGCCGGATTTACTAACGCCTCGCAGATACGACAATCTTAAGTGGATCCAATATGGCGGAGATAAGAATGTCGTATCTTGAGAGTCCCCCCAAAATCTTATGTCAGCCAAGTTTAGATTTTCCTGCCTTAACGCTGTTTCACACTCCCGTCGACAGACGGCGTAGTGTGTTGTTGACATATTTCGTTCAACCAATGGCAGCGCTCGATACATACGTACTCTAGAGACAGTAGCCAATCAAAAGAACCTCAACAGAGCAGCACGTGGCCCATGACAGAGGCAGGCGCTGTCTGTGACAGAGGCAGGCGATGTTGTCTGCCCCGCCGGGAGTACAGAGATGAAGTGAGGAGGTCCAGGTAAGCCAATCACTTGCCATGTGGAGAGTCAGCTTGGTATATTGTTGCCAAAACGTACTAGTGAGTGAAACTTTTTTGTTAACCTGCATGAAGGTATCCTTTAGGTAACGTTATAAACGTGTCTTTCTGTCAGTTCTTAGCCATGACTTTGTCCTCCAAGTTGTCCAAGATCAGTCTCATTACCCTGTTTTAACCTCCTCTGTGGGTATAAGTGTAATATACTTGCATGCACCAAGTTATCTCCTCATGGAGAGGAGAAGGGATATGGGGGCACACACACTTCAGTATGTGATGTCATTTCAGTATTTTCATAGAAGTGAGGCCATTTTCTGAGCGGCAGAGCTTAGCAAACATATCAGTCATTAAGATTTGCCACTTTTGCCACCAGGGCACTGTCCAGTAATGTGGCTAGGATTAGGAGTGGAGCTCAGACATTGTCAGCTGCTCAGATATTGGGAAGTAGATAAAACTGCATACTTTCCAAAGAGCAACTTGTATTATTATGGCTTAAAACACTGTCGGTCTTCTATAAGTGCAATAACAATAAATAAAACGCTCCTTTATTGTGCTTGAGATAAACTAACTTCATATTAAAACATAGATACTTTAAATTCACTATTATAACTTAGTCATTGTATTTCTGTTTTCTTAATTTCCACAGATTGAGTTTATTAACTATGTAAACTTTCCACTTCATTGCTTCTTATCCTTTAACTACTGACCAGTTACTTCTCTCTCTCTCTTTTCTCGCTACCACCAACACCAGTACTATTGTAAATCTCGAGCATGCATTGCCTAATTTTGAAATAACAACCGATGAAGTCCTTAAAGCTCTCCATTCACTTAAAACAAATAAAAGTCCTGGACCTGACAAAGTATATCCAACTCTGCTGAAAGAAACAAAGAGCGAAATACTCTCCTCCCTCACAACCGTATTCAATATGTCCTTGCGACAAGGCATCGTCCCTTCAGATTGGAAAAAGGCTAACGTGACACCGATTTTCAAGAAAGGAGACAAAAAAGTACCAGGTAATTACAGGCCCATTAGTCTAACTTCGGTTGTAGGTAAGCTACTTGAGGGCATAATTAGAGACAAAATTGTGAATTACCTTGAAAGCCACTCATTGATTGGGGACTCACAACATGGCTTCCGAAACAAAAGATCCTGCCTATCAAACCTATTAACCTTTTATAACGACCTCTTCACTGTTTATGACGTAACCAAATCACTGGACGTAGTCTATCTTGATTTCAAGAAAGCGTTTTATAAAGTCCCGCATCATAAATTACTTTACAAATTAAAGCAAATAGGTATTGACGGTCAAGTAAACCAATGGATCGCGAATTGGTTGAGCAACAGACAACAAAGAGTAGTGATCGACGGATTTAACTCAGAGTGGGCGCCTGTCACTAGTGGCGTCCCTCAGGGCTCGGTCCTTGGCCCAGTGCTCTTCATTATTTACATCAACGACGTGGATGTTGGACTCAATAACCGCATTAGTAAATTTGCAGACGACACAAAGATTGGCAACTCGGTTCTCACTGACGAAGACAGGCAAAGCCTCCAAGAGGATTTGCACAAAATTTCAGCTTGGTCGGATAGATGGGAGATGCCCTTTAACGTAGACAAGTGCCAGGTCCTTCAAGTTGGAACGAGGAATAAGAAGTTCGAAAACGAAATGCGCGGCGTTAATAAACTCAAAAGCGTTCAATGCGTCAAAGACTTGGGGGTCAAAATCGCGTCAAACCTCAAATTCTCACAGCAATGCATCGATGCAGCAAATAAAGCGAACAGAATGTTGGGCTTCATTAAAAGAAACTTTGTATTCAAGAATAAAGATGTAATACTCCCGCTCTACAACAGTTTAGTCAGACCCCACTTGGAATATGCGGTACAGTTTTGGTCTCCCCACCATGCAAAGGATATTGCTAAATTAGAAGGTGTTCAGCGTCGAGCAACGAAAATGATCCCTTCCTTGCGCAACAAATCCTACGAAGAAAGGCTTTCTACCCTTAACATGTTCTCTCTTGAGAAACGTCGCCTCCGAGGAAAACTGATCGAATGTTTTAAAATACTTAATGGTTTCACGAATGTAGACAGATCAACATTGTTTATGATCGATGACACTTTGCGCACGAGGAACAATGGCGTAAAACTCAGATGTAGACAAGTAAATTCAGACTGCACCAAATTTTTCTTCACCAACGTTGTAGTGCGAGAATGGAATAAGCTTCCACCGTCAGTGGTCCAGTGTAACACGATTGACTCCTTCAAAAATAAGCTCGACCGTCACTTCCTTCAACTTAATATCAACTAGAGTAGAAATGCAACGTTTTGGAGTCTTCTGATTAATGTAAAATCACTTAGGTTTAAGGACAGACCACCAAGTCTGGACCATGGGGTCTGTGTGGTCTGATTTTCTATGTAAATCTATGTAAATCTCTCTCTCTCTCTCTCTCTCTCTCTCTCTCTCTCTCTCTCTCTCTCTCTCTCTCTCTCTCTCTCTCTCTCTCTCACGATCCTGGTTATGATGACCAAGCAAATAATTTTCATTTTACAGGAGACTGAGTGTCACCTGAAAGTGTAACGGGTGTTACAACACCTAGCAGCCCATATGTCCCAGCAGTGGTGCAGGGTCGGACCCTTAAACTTCCAGGCAGGAGACACAAGATGGACACAAGATAAAAGATTCCGAAGAAGCAAAACCAAGCATACACTACTGGATAGTTTACAGAAATGTGTAGATTTCCTTGAATAGTTTCAACCAGAATGACTGCAATAGCTGGAGCTTTCCAGGATTTTGTTGAATATTACAGAGCATGCAATTCTGTATTTCTCATGCATCACTAAAGGTCTCTTTTGCTTTCTTCAAACATGTTTGGAATTTGTAATTCATTTAATTGTTTTCTATAGGAAATAACATATAAAAAGATGTTTAATAGAAGGCTGTGAAGAATTGCTCCAAATAGTACACACCACAGGTACTATATGTTTTATATGTTATTAATTGTTTAATAAGCTCAGCCACATTGTCCTGCAGTTATTTTTTAAAGTCAGATAATTTCCACCCTTTTTTTACAATTTAAGATGTGATTGTGTTCATGTACACCAGCAGTTTTTTCTTTAAGTATATTAGTAAATAAGTTCTTATTACATTATTGAAGTCAGATTAAGTGATTTTCAAAAGCATTATAATCAAGTCAATTTAGCATGTGTCACTCTCAAAGTTATACGCCTCCGTGGTCTAGTGGTCAGCGTACCTGGCTTAGAATACAGGACGTTTCGACGGAAGTACAATTCGACGGTCTGTCTTGGACGAATCGACGGTGTGGATATTTTCCAGTCGAATAATCTTGGGCGATTCGACGGTCCATTCACGTTACATAATTATTCATATACTATTTATCATTATTCAGATAGCATGTGTTTAAAATATTTTATTGTACAATAATAAAGATATAAACCAGACGTGGCTAAATTAGGATAGCTAAAATAAAATAAACATTAGGATTAACGGTATACAGGACTTTATTTGTCATTATTCAGGTAACACATGGATAAAATATTTATTGCACATTTATTAAAAGATAGCTTATATATAGCCTACACTTAAAAAATTCATTAATTTTCCATATTTTCATCTGCTGACCTAATTTGAGGATGGTGATACTGGGAGACACGGCGCAGTAACTCTTGAGGCTGTAGCTGGCCATCTTTGTACGCTTCCCATATGTCAAAAATGTTCTTCTGGTAATTCTTGTATATTTTTCTTTGGTATCTTTGCAGCTTGCCCTCTGATACTAACAGACACTGGATATCAACAAGCTTAGACTCTTCATACAAAACTGCTATCAGCTCGTACACATTAACATTCTGATATTTGCTGCATAAGATGTTTAAATTATTATGCCATCCCTCAATATCGTTATTCGTCCTTATTGCTAAGCCAAAGACTGACCAGCTATTGGGTGTCCACAAACATCCTTCTATCCAAGTGTCCTCTATGTATTCTAATAAACTATGTAGAGCGACTGTGTGACTCTCTACTAATAAAGTTCTAAACTCATTGAATGTAGATCGAATCTGCTCTGCTGGTAAGAATGGAAGACACAGGATTTGTCGTAGGAACCTACTTGTGTTCTTCTTTACACGGTATGATGGTGCTAATCCTAATTCTTTTATCTTTTTCCATACTGCCTGGGTCCAATGAAAGCAGCATCCAGTAAGGGTGACATCGGGTTTTACATTCTGGAAGGCTCCCCACACAGCAGACTCGAAATCCATTACAACTCTCTGTACTGAATTATTGGCAACTTTTTCCATTATGTAATTCAAAATCTTTATGTAATCCTCTTTACTTCTGCGTGACATCAAGACATATACAAGAGGCACCTGCTTCATGTTGTCACCTTGCCGTATGAAACTGTGGATGCTCCACAACTGCTGGAATGGTCGCTGGACTGCCTTGAAAGTTGCATCCAAAATTGTCAGGTAGTTCTCCTGTTACCCAAGTGAAATTCAGATCCTTCGGCTGTTTTGGTCTCCTTGCCTGGCGTAGACGATTGGTGGTGCGGACAATAGAGGACATCTTTGGCATGCTGGACACAGGAGCATCAGCTGGTAGGTGTTTGTGTACTGCTTCTTCCCAGGGAGGACTCCCCTTCTGGCTGCCGACCCGAGAGGTGTCTTGATAACTCCTCGAACCTCTTTTTTCTCAATTTCTGCAACATTCGCGGTCTTCGCTCTAATTTTCATTCTGTGGAACATCATCTCTCCTCCTCTAAACCTCACCTTCTCTTCCTTACCGAAACACAGGTTTCTGAGGCTACTGACAGCAATCTCTACTCTGTTCCCTCCTACTATCTCTATCCTAAATTTCAATCCAAAGCTGGATGTTGCGCCTACGTGCGCAACGACATCACTTGCTCTCGTGCCCACGACCTTGACTCTTCTGAATTTTCCACCATCTGGTTAAGACTTCACTGTCATTCTATTACTAAATACATCTGTGCTGTTTATCTCTCACCTAACTCTACCAACTATGTAAAATTCTTTGACTATTTGAATTCTAAAGTGGAGCACATCTTGACCCACTCTCCCTTCGCTGAAATCTCCATCCTAGGAGATTTCAATGTTCACCACCAGCTTTGGCTTTCATCCTCTTTCACTGACCATCCTGGTGAACAAGCCTACAACTTTGCTATCCTCAACGACCTAGAGCAGTTGGTCCAGCACCCTACACGTATTCCCGACCGTCTTGGAGATCGGCCCAACATTCTAGACCTCTTCCTTACCTCTAACCCTTCTGCTTATTCTGTCAAACTGTTCTCTCCGTTGGGCTCCTCCGATCACAATCTTATTTCTGCATCCTGTCCTATCGCTCCAGTACACCCTCTGGACCCACCGAAGAGGCGATGCTTCTGGCATTTTGCTTCAGCTCGGTGGGACGACCTGAGGATGTACTTTTCCGATTTCCCGTGGAATGATTATTGCTTCCAGGGTAGAGACCCCTCTGTGTGTGCTCAGCGCATCACAGAGGTGATTGCCTCTGGAATGGAGGCATACATTCCTCGTTCTTTCTCTACTCCTCACGCTAAAAAGCCTTGGTTTAATCACGCTTGTTCTCGTGCTGTCAGTGATAGAGAGGTATCTCACAAAAGGTACCAGAGCCTTCAAACTAATGCTAATTATGAACTTTACATTTCTGCCCGAAATCGTGCCAAATCTATTCTCCGACTAACCAAAAATTCTTTCATTAATAGAAAATGTCAAAACCTTGCTTTCTCTAACTCTTCCCGTGACTTCTGGCATCTAGCCAAAAACATCTCCTCCAACTTCACTTCTTCATCTTTCCCTCCACTCCTCAGTCCTGACGGCAACACTGCCGTCTCATCTATCTCTAAGGCTGAACTCTTCTCAAACTTTTCTAAAAACTCCACTCTGGACGATTCTGGGCATATTCCTCCTACTCATCCCCCCTCTGACTCCTTTATGCCTGTTATAAAGATTCTTCAAAATGATGTTTTCTATGCCCTCTCTGGCCTCAATCCTCAGAAGGCTTATGGACCTGATGGAGTGCCTCCTATTGTCCTAAAAACTGTGCCTCCGTGCTGTCACCCTGCCTGGTCAAACTCTTTCGCCTCTGCCTGTCAACATCTACCTTTCCTTCTTGCTGGAAGTATGCCTTCATACAGCCTGTACCTAAGAAGGGTGACCGCCCAATCCCTCAAACTACCGTCCTATTGCTTTACTTTCTTGTCTATCTAAAGCTTTTGAATCAATCCTTAACCGGAAGATTCAAAAGCACCTTTCCACTTCTGACCTTCTATCTGATCGCCAGTATGGGTTCCGCAAGGGGGGTTCTACTGGTGATCTCCTAGCCTTCTTAACTGACTCTTGGTCATCCTCTCTTAGCCTTTTCGGTGAAACTTTGCTATTGCGCTGGACATATCAAAAGCTTTTGATAGGGTCTGGCACAAATCTTTGCTTTCTAAACTACCCTCCTACGGTTTCTATCCTTCTCTGTACCTTTATCTCCAGTTTCCTCTCTGACCGTTCTATTTCTGCCGTGATAGACGGTCACTGTTCTTCCCCTAAATCTATTAACAGTGGTGTCCCACAGGGTTCTGTACTATCTCCCACTCTTTTTCTGTTGTTCATTGATGATCTTCTTTCCAAAACGAACTGTCCTATCCATTCCTACGCCGATGATTCCACTCTGCATTATTCAACTTCTTTTAATAGAAGACCCACCCTACAGGAACTTAACGATTCAAGGCTGGAGGCAACAGAACGCTTAGCCTCAGACCTTAGTATTATTTCCGATTGGGGCAAGAGGAACCTAGTGTCCTTCAACGCCTCAAAACACAGTTTCTCCACCTATCCACTCGACACAATCTTCCAAACAACTATCCCCTATTCTTTGACAACACCCAGCTATCACCTTCCTCAACACTAAACATCCTCGGTCTATCCTTAACTCAAAATCTCATCTGGAAACTTCATATCTCATCTCTTACTAAATCAGCTTCCTCGAGGCTGGGCGTTCTGTACCGTCTCCGCCAGTTCTTCTCCCCTGCACAGTTGCTGTCCATATACAGGGGCCTTGTCCGCCCTCGTATGGAGTATGCATCTCATGTGTGGGGGCTCCACCATACAGCTCTTCTGGACAGAGTGGAGGCTAAGGCTCTTCGTCTCATCAGCTCTCCTCCTCATACTGATAGTCTTCTACCTCTTAAATTCCGCCGCAATGTTGCCTCTCTTTCTATCTTCTATCGATATTTCCACGCTGACTGCTCTTCTGAACTTGCTAACTGCATGCCTCCCCCCCTCCCGCGGCCCCGCTGCACTCGACTTTCTACTCATGCTCATCCCTATACTGTCCAAACCCCTTATGCAAGGGTTAACCAGCATCTTCACTCTTTCATCCCTCACGCTGGTAAACTCTGGAACAATCTTCCTTCATCTGTATTTCCTCCTGCCTACGACTTGAATTCTTTCAAGAGGAGGGTATCAGGACACCTCTCCTCCCGAAACTGACCTATCTTTCGGCCACCTCTTTGGATTCTTTTTAGGAGCAGCGAGTAGCGGGCTTTTTTTAATTAATGTTTACTTTTTTTGTGCCCTTGAACTGTCTCCTTTGCTGTAAAAAAAAAAAAAAAAAAAAGGGTCGATCCTGAGGCGAATGGGCGCTCTTTTCCTTGTTGTCGCACATAGGCCTTGATGTTGGCAGCAGGCAGGGCACAGTCTCTTGGAGAACATCTATGAGGATGAGGCCCTCTCTTGAAAGTTTCGCCATGCTGGGTGATAGAAGCAAGGCAGTACACAGACTTGTTGCGGACAGTACACCTCCAACGTTGGTCACCTTTCTTATTAACCTTGCCATCCTTGTTATAAGAGTAACCACGACTTGAAAGGATGTCTCCTCCGCGCTTTGATCCTCCAACTACGATAGTAAACTCCGCTTCATCAGATTCTGGTAGTATCTCATCTGAAATAGGAGTAGTAGGTTCCAGGTTTGACTCTTCATGCAAGGATGGGTGAATGAATGACATTACTGGGTGGTCTTCGATATCATTTACATCAGGAGAAGTAGGACGAAGTTCCATCGATGTTGGTGATGCTGTTGGAGGTGGGGAGGAAGGAAAAGAGTTGGCATCTGGTGAAAACTCTGCATTCAGATATGATGGTATGGAGGATAAGTGGGTTATTGGTAGGGAACCTGAGAGTGACTCTGAGTCAGAACCAGAGGAGTCATACATTGATGAGACAAGTCGAGGTAGTGATGCAACAGGTGTGCTGGTAGAGGGAAGTGTAACTGGTGCTGGTGTTTCTGGTTGTGTTAGTGGGGTGGTAGTTTCTGATAGTATTAGTGAAGTGGTAGCTGATGTTTCTGGTTGTGTTATTGAAGTGTTAGCTGGTGTTTCTGGTTGTGTTATTGAAGTGGTAGTGGGTGTTTCTGGTTGTAATAGTGAAGCGGTGGTGGGTGTTATTGGTTGTGATAGTGAAGTGGTAGTGGGTACATCGGAGATATCACCACATCCTGTGCAAGTCCACTGTATGTCGATCTTTGACTGCACGGCTTGTCTGTATTCCTCCTGGGAAATGCCAGTGTGGCAGGTCCGATGCTGCCACTGTTCACACACATCACACTGGAGGGCTTGCTGCTTAGGTCGAACTTCCCTTCGGCAGGTGATGCATGGGTAAGGAACAACCCTACAAGCAATACAAGAACTCAACTTAAAAAATGCAAAGTAATGGAAGGAGATAAAAACACAAGACCAAAAGTTGCCAATCACTTGATGTTGCCGAAAGCGAAAGATATATGATATCTGTCCATGTGCAGCTTCCTCGTGATCATCCTTGATACCGTAATTATGTCAAACGAGTAGTAGCTCTGTAGCGTCCAGTATGGTAACTTCAGTAAGCAAGTGTTAATTTCTAATTTCGTTAAAATCTTCCCTCACAATAATACTATAAAGTTAATGAAATACCAGAATTTAGGTGATTTGAGAGCTGGAATAGGGAGAGACGTCAGTGTGTACACCCTCTTTAGCCAGCTTGGAGAGTGAGACTGATACAGACAATAATCATAAGGGTCTGAACCCACTACAAGGTATAGGAAACCTGAATCATGAACCTGAACCGTATTGATTTGAACAAAGTATTGACTGATGAATAGTTTCATTTTTGCGCCTGAGTGAGACGTACACACAGTATACTGTTTCTGATTCACGAATCAGAAACATATGTTATACGTCATATTTTAAACATACGTTATATGTCATATTTTATTATGATAGTATTTTGTTAGGTGATTATAATATTATGTTATGTGGACGATTCGACGGAAAATTCCGGGGCGTTTCGACGGGGACGTGATTTTGGGCGGATCGACGATGTCGTCGAATTGCACCGCCGTCGAATCGTCCTGTTACCCCTGGGAATAGCTTATACTCCATGGGCCCGGGCTCAAAGCCCGGCCCGGGCAGTCGGCGTGCAGCTCACCCAGCTGTTCATCCTCCCTTTCGGGCTGGGGCCGGATTCATCAAACCATTTACCAGACCTCTGTTTGGTAAGTTTCGCGGTATCTCCGCCCACCCGGTAAATCGGCATTCATCAACCACTTACCGCACCTCTGGTAAGGCCAAAAGTTACCGCGGCTCCGAGCACCCGTAAGTGAGTTACCGAAGGCGTGGTAAGTGGGTAAATACTGCCGCCTCAGGTTTATTTTCCCGTCTGACTGCTTGTATCGGCGGTTCCTGAACATGACAGTGCAATTGCGATGATCTCGGTAGTTGCAGGAGTATGAAAACGTATAATAGTGACGGAAATAAGTGGAGAGAGACGTGAAAAAGACGAAGTGAGTGACACGTAGCCGCATCGGCGATGAGTTATCCTCAGTTTTCACTCTGCTTATTGTGTTCTATGGTTTTATACGCAAATTTTCGACTGACATGCTTAGTAGTGAATGGAAGTGACAAACATGAGTGAGTACAGCCGTGTAAATACCGCTGAGTAAATCAAAATGAACGGCACATTAGCGGGTCAGCTGGCAGCTCTGCACGAATCAAAAGTGGTGTTTTTTTTTACTTGAATTTCCATGATTTTGATCTGCAACGTTAAAGACTCAAAGCAAATAGTTAGCATATGAAAAGAAATGCAGTTCATAAGACTTGTGGGAAGAGTGCACTTGTGGGAAGAGTGCACTTGGAACTCTGTTGATGAAGAGTAATCAGTCGAATCATGGGACTATTACTATTACCTGTTGTTGTTTAGCAGTATGTCTCACAGTCATATTCATTGATTATTGTAATTGTGTTTTGAAATATTTAGATGTCTAGCTGGACATAATTAGTGTCAGAAGAGATACCATGATCATGAAGGCAGTTTTTCCAGCTATAATTATAATTAGCCCCTCAAGCCTCACATTATTCTCGGCCACCCTTGGACACTCCTGTGGTGGGGAGGCTTCTCCCATCTCAGACTCTGACTTTGGTTGTTCAGATGTTAGTCGACATAGCTCTACATACTGAGTTCTTCCTTACGTGTAAACAAATATTGTTGTGCTGGAAGCTTCCCCCGGCGACCATAGGCCTCTAGAAGGCTCCCGGAGAAACGAGCAAAGGGGCGGGGAGGAAGGCGAGCCGTCCGCGCCCCACGGGGCGCGGCCAGGCGCCAGGCGGGAAGTGTTGCCAACTCGCATAGATTTTTGCTACATGTTCTTGTATGATCTGAAATATACTGTAATATTCTAGACTGTACTGTTCTGGATATATATAGGAGAAGAGGGCGAGAGAGAGTCAGTCCCAGTCATAGTAAGCTAGTGGTAAGTGAAGAGTCAGAGTGAAGTGTACTACTAAGGAAGAATATTAAACTACAGAAGTTGTGCAAAGTGTTTACATATCTCCCTCCCACGGAGTCTCCTGACGGCGACACGGAACCCAAGTAACACGTCCGGCATAACACTGGTGTCAGGAGTGTAGGCATTTGTTTTTCGCCATGGAGACTCGTTCCCAAGCTGCCCAGAGGGACGACATGTTGACTGAACTTTTGGAAGCCTTGAGACTACAGGGGGAGAAACAAGAAAGAGCACAGCAACAACAAGAAAGAGCACTCCAAGAACTCAAGGAACAACAAGAAAGCCCTACCACCAAGAATTACTGGACTCAGTGGGACACTCTTCGGATAGACGACGGGGTGTTGCAGCGACGCTGGGTCTCTCATGATGGTCTTGACCACTACTGGTCCACGGTGTTACCTGTGAAGTCCCGGGAAGGCGTCTTGAAAGAAATGCACGACAGCATCACCAGCGGACACCTAGGGGTAAAGAAGACACTGAGTCGCCTGCGCCAAAGGTTCTACTGGGTTGGCATGAGGAAGGACGTGGAAGAATGGTGTCACGCGTGTGAGGTGTGCTGTGCAAAGAAGGGCCCCAAGAAGCGTCACCGTGCCCCACTGCAACTATACCAGGTTGGAGCCCCCATGGAACGGGTGGCAGTGGATATAGCAGGACCATTGCCTCTGACGACGAACGGAAATAGGTACATCTGTGTCACAATGGATTACTTCACCAAGTGGCCGGAAGCCTACGCCATCCCTGACCAGGAAGCCACTACCATCGCCAAGGTTTTGGTGGAGGAGTTCTTCTGTCGCTTTGGTGTGCCTAACGAGCTCCATTCCGACCAGGGAAGGAATTTTGAGTCAACAGTCCTTGCTGAGTGCTGCAAGCTTCTGGGTATCAAGAAGACCCGGACCACCCCGCACCCACAGTCAGATGGAATGGTGGAGAGGTTTAATTGGACGTTGGGCCAGGAGTTGGCCAAGCAGTGCAACAATGATCAGTCTTCATGGGATCAGAAGCTGCCTGCGCTTCTCATGGCCTACAGGTCTGCCGCCCACGAGACTACGGGGTATTCACCGGCAAAGCTGATGTTTGGACGTGAGCTGCGATTGCCGGTGGACCTACTGACAGGAAGGCCTCCTGGGGAAAGCCTTCCAAGGGACGCCTCCAGTTTTGCCCGTCAACTAGAGGAACGGCTGGAAGAGGTGCACCATCAAGTCCGAGGTGCCTTGAAGTTCTCCGGGGAGGCCATGAAGCGCGGTTACAATATGAGGGCAAGCCACGTTGACTTCAAGGAAGGAGACAGAGTCTGGCTTTACAACCCGCAGAGGAAGAAAGGACAGTCTCCGAAGTTACAGAGCCCCTGGGAAGGCCCTTACACTGTGCTAGAACGCCTCTCCGACGTGACTTACCGAATCCGGAGAACGGAAAAGACCAAGCCGAAAGTTGTCCACGTCAACCGCCTATGGAGGTACCACGGTCCGGGAAACTACACCTGGAACAACTACAGACACCCACCAGCCAACGAAAACGCAAGGGACGTCCAGGACCGAGAGGAGGTCGACGACGACGTAGGCCTCCTGGCCCTTTCAGCCGAGGGAGATAACCTCCCGGCTTCGGCAGATGTTCCAGGGACACCCCAAGAAGCGGACGACGACGAGGCGCACCAAGAGACAGGCGCGCAGGAGGCAACGAACAGAAGACAGAGACAACGCAGGCGTCCACAGCGATACGACGATTATTATGTTTTTGATTAATTCTCTTATGTTTGTACATAGTTAAGTGTGTGATCGGGACGATCACAATTAAGAGGGGGGGATAGTGTTGTGCTGGAAGCTTCCCCCGGCGACCATAGGCCTCTAGAAGGCTCCCGGAGAAACGAGCAAAGGGGCGGGGAGGAAGGCGAGCCGTCCGCGCCCCACGGGGCGCGGCCAGGCGCCAGGCGGGAAGTGTTGCCAACTCGCATAGATTTTTGCTACATGTTCTTGTATGATCTGAAATATACTGTAATATTCTAGACTGTACTGTTCTGGATATATATAGGAGAAGAGGGCGAGAGAGAGTCAGTCCCAGTCATAGTAAGCTAGTGGTAAGTGAAGAGTCAGAGTGAAGTGTACTACTACGGAAGAATATTAAACTACAGAAGTTGTGCAAAGTGTTTACATATCTCCCTCCCACGGAGTCTCCTGACGGCGACACGGAACCCAAGTAACACGTCCGGCATAACAATATTAACAAATGTGTGGAAATCATTCACTTCATTTACACATCTAATATTTCCAATAGATTAATAAAATAATGGTCAAAGCACATGAGTGATGTATTATTTATTGAATTTTTTTTTTTGGGGGGGGAGTGTTCTGTGTCCCTCTAACAAATGTTATTGATATGCTGGTAAAATGATATTTAACAAAGTAATAATGGAGGGAGAATTTGGAATGCAGGGGCCAAGGGGTAAAGTAATGCTGGTGATAATCATAAGGGAGGGGCTGTTAGTTTTATCGGATAATATTAGGTTAGTTTGGGTTTTCAGGACTCCTAACCCAAGCAAAATATAATGCACTGTGGTGTTTATCACCTATGGACTATGTTGATTTTGCCAAGTTGGAAACAATTTTGTAAAACATTTTACCAGAATGTCAGTAGGAATTAGGGAGCAAGAGACCAGTTGCTTGACAAGCTACCGTGACATTTCATCCGAAGAAATGGAGACACCGTTTTAGATCTGGATGGAACATTTGATAATAAGTAGTTATTTACTTAGGTTCTATATAATTATATTAGCTGATCACTGGACTTTTTTAAGTAACTGGAACAAAAAGAATCCAATTCTAGCATATGAGATTATTACCCTATATAAATTATTTTTTTGAAGGTGAAATGGCACTGCTCTGGGCACTGGAACATGACAGGCTACGACGGGAAAGAGTTTTCAGAGACCGTCTCAATCCTTTAGAGGTCAGCGATGATCTCCTACACTATTATCGGCTGCCCCGCCATGAAATCCTTCAGCTGTGTGAGGAGATTGGACCACATATCCACAGGCCCACAAGTAGGACAAGAGCAATTCCAATCCACACACAGATCTTGGTTGTCCTGCGTTTTTATGCCAGTGGGACATTTCAGAATGTGGTGGGTGATGTAGCTGGTATCAGTCAGTCATCAATATCAAGAATATTGAATGATGTTACTGAGGCTTTGTTGAACAAAGCAAAACGAGAAATAAATATGCCCCAAAATCTGCAGGAGCTCATGCTTATCAAGCAAGATTTTTATGGCCTCAGTGGATTCCCTTCTGTCATAGGGGCAATAGACTGCACTCATATACCCATCAAAGCACCTGCAAATGCAGTTGTTTACCTGAACAGAAAGAGGAAGTACAGCCTTAATGTACAAGTTGTGGCAGACTCAAAGATGAGGATCATCAGCTTCTGTGCAAGCTTTCCCGGGAGTGTTCATGACTCCTACATATGGCGTCAAAATGTTCTGCGCCAGCAGTTTGTGGAGGGCCAGTTTTGGAGACTCACTACTTCTTGGTAATTACCCTAACCTTTGCTGTATTTTGTAAAATTTAGCAGCTGTAAGAAAAACAGCATAAGTTAATGTGCCTCCATGGTGCTGTGGTTTGTATACATTTTCACAACTGTGTGCCTGAGTTCAAATCCTTTTCTGGATGACGGGTTAATTGTTACCTGGGGAAGGTGAACTGGTAACCTGGATGCTGCACTGGGCCTGTGTCCCAAGTTAATGGATTGTTACCCACCACAGGCTGAAGGGCCAATGGTATGGAGATGAGTATCGCGACCATTCAAAGCTAATAGCATATGCTCACAACTTAACCTGTATGTTAATGTTTGGCTTTGTTATTTTCTTGACTTGTCAGATGCATTATCCTGGTTATCCTTTCAAGGGATTAATATGGATGAGTATTTACAAAAAGGTTATGGAAATGCTGTCCATTCACAGTCACAGCATGTATTCTGACCCTTTTAGAACAATTTTGCTATCTACCAACTGCTTTCCAACTTCCACGCTCATGCTTGTCCAGGATCTAATAACTTTCCTCAATGTTAAGCCCTTTTAAACTTTGTTTTTTGTAATGCTTACAAAATTCATTTATATACATAAGTGCCTCTGAAGTGTATTTACTAGCAAATATAATTTTTATGCAGTAAATAGGACAACCTGTTTCATTAGGGAAAAATAAAGAACAAACAACAAGGAATGGACTGGGTGTCATATGAATAAAAGACAGGGTAGTGTATGTTCTATTTTTATAAAATGGCCACTCATATTTTTTAGAGCAATGGAAATGTAGTTAAGGAATGGAAAGAGACAAAGAGTAAGGAACATTATGAAATGTATACTGCATAATAGGGCAGACAAGGCCCCTGTATATAGATATCATTTGGGAGGATAAAAAGAACTGGCAGAGATGATACAGAAAGCCCAACCTCAAGGAAGCTGATTAAGTAAGAGAGGAGATGTGAAGTTTCCAGTTGAGATTTTGAGTTAAGGATAGACCGAGGATGTTTATTGTAGGAGGTGACAGCTGTGTGTTATTGAAAAATGGGGGATAAGTGTTTGGAAGATTGTGTCAAGTTGACGGGTTAAAAAATTGAGTTTTAGAGGAGTTGAAGGACTTGGCTTAATTGGAAGTGATAGTAAGGTATGAAGTTGAGCATTCTGCAGCCTCCATCCTGGAATCGTGTAGTTTCTGTTGGGAAGGTCTTTTGTAGTCTGAAGGATTGGAACGGTCACCCGTCTTAGGAACAGGCTGCATGTTGGCATACTTCCAGTAGGAAGTAAAACTTAGATGTTAAAAGACAGTGGTGCTGGACGGAGTGGTTGGCCATGTTGGTGGTGCTGGGTGTGGAGGTCTGCTGGATGGTCCTAAGGGAGGGGCTGAGGAGGCATCTGTGGAGGGATCGTTTAAGGTGCAGTGGCTGTTCATCCTCGCTTTTGGGCTGGACGATAAATGGGTACCTGCGGAAGATTGGGGAAGGTAAACTGATGTAAACTGGATGTCACCCTAGCACAGTGCCTTGGAAGTAATGGGATCTTTTTCACCGCAGGCTCAATGTGCTGTAAATGAACTTTGAGGCCACACGCAGCTATAGTGTATGGTCCCATTGTAGATAAGAGTGTCTTAATACTACCCTCTTGAAAGAGCTTAAGTAGTAGACAAGAAGATACACAAACAGAAAAAGGCTGTTCCAGAATTCACCAGCTTAAGGGATGAAAGCATTAAGGAGCTGGTTAACTTTCCCTTAACAAAAACAACCACTGCAAAAATGATGTTAGATGAAAAATTAGTTTATATTCTGATCCTTGCAGGTGATTCTGGTTATCCTCTAGAGCCATTCCTAATGACACCAGTGAGCCAACCAACAGCTGATGCTCATCGTGCCTATAACCGCAGCCACTCTAGGACACGTGTTGTGGTGGAACAGACTTTTGGGGTATTAAAATCTCGGTTCCGTTGGTTGCATGGGTCAGGTGGCAGCCTTCAGTATGACCCAGTCAAGTGTGCCAAAATTGCAATTGCATGTATGCTATTGCATAATATTTGTATCAGTAGAAGAATTCAATTAAATGAGCCTTTAGTACAAGAGATTGAAAACATGGAAAATGATGCCTACAGAGGAAATGAAGTCACAGGGCAGGCTCGACGAAAGGGTCTGATTGACAATGTCTTTTCATAGACAGTGTTGTTGTTTGGAATGTGCATGTATGCTATTGCATAATATTTGTGTCAGTAGAAGAATTCAATTAAATGAACCTTTACTAGAGATTGAAAACATGGAAAATGATGCCTACAGGGGACATGAAGTCACAGGGCAGGCTCGACGAAGGGGTCTGATTGACAATGTCTTTTCATAGACAGTGTTGTTGGTTGGTTCCTGTGTCTTCATTTCCCCTGTAGGCATCATTTTCCATGTTTTCAATCTCTTTTACTAAAGGCTCATTTAATTGAATTCGTCTACTGACACAAATGTTATGCAATAGCATACATGCATACTTTGTCTTCTCATAACTTGTTTGGTGATGGTATGTAAGGTACTAATATGCAGGTATCATGTATACTGAGGTGTATGTAATATATGGTGCAATTGCTGCTCTGTTAAGTGTCACAATGTTTGGACAAGGTCAGGTTGTTTAGGGTGGAGACAGCATGATGAATGTTCCTGATGACGACACCACCGCTCTGACAGCCACCAGTGAGAAAGATGAACAAACCGGGAGACTGAGGTGGCAGGGTTTCTGTTTTGGGTGCTCAGGATTTGTGGTGACTCCTCACTCATGTCACTGAAACTGTATATATACATGTAAGTTTGTATATTATAATTCTAACCTACATGTACCTAAAAGACAGTTAAAAATATATTATACAAACTTGCATGTATATACATCTCAGTGAAAAGTGTGAGTCGCCACAAAGCCCAAGCACTTAAAACAGAAGCCCTGCCATCTCAAAACACCCGGTTTGTTCTTTTCTCTCGCTGGTGGCTCTCAGGGCGGTGGTGTCGTCATCAGCAACATTTCTCATGCTGTCTCCACCCTGAACAACCTCCTGGCTTGTTTTGCTCTGAGGGTGGTGGCATTGCTGTCAGCAATGTTCCTCATGCTGTCTCCTCACTCAAAACAACCTGACCTCAACTAAACATTCTGACACTATATAGAACAGCAATTGCACCATACATTCTGCACACACACACACACACACACACACACACACACACACACACACACACATATATATCCACAATGGCTGGAAATATTGATAAAAAATGAAAGTATATATTATCATTAAATGTTGTTCTCTGACTTCTACTCACCGTAATTATTAACAATTGAGGATGGAAAATTGTGTTAATAGTTGTGGAATCACTGCTTATTCCAATGTTCTCAACAAAATAAACTTATCTATATCAGATGAGCTAAGTAAAGGAATACTAATATTTCTTGATTATAGGATAGTGTTTTAGATGCCAAAATTGTCAGATACCCTCCCTGCCAACAGCCAGTCAGCAGTGTCTTAATATACTAAGGTAAGATCTAGGGATCCACCTTAACAGAATGGATTATGATATAATTCATGTTATGCTATAAAGGCAAAATAAAAAAAGGTTAATTATGTTTTGTTTCTAACTAAAGAAACCTAGTTAATAAAAACCTACCTAATTGGACCTGTCACCTTATTTTGACAAGGTAACTGCAATTTTTTCCAAGGCTGCAGCTACCTTGTCCATAGTACCACTCAGCCTCCTCACTTCAAGAAGGATATCTTCTTGAATTTCCACCATTTTTGGCCCAACTGGTGGATTAATCCTCTTGTGTCTTCTGGTGGAAGCGTGAGGTGCCGCTCCTACATCAGGGGGAGATTGAGTTTCTGGGGCACGGTGGACAGGTGCCAATTCAGGGGCCAGCTGGTGAGTAGGAGTAAGGCGGGGATTGTGAGGAGGGGGCTGTGATGGGCATTGCAGAAGTGCGGGTGTCATAGAATCCTCCGAAAGGAAGATTCTACACACTTCTGTGTCTGCAGCAGCTGTACGTAAAAAATCATTATGATAAGAGTAATTCAACATGGTATGATATCTTATTTTGTGCTTTGATTTTGAGTAGCGAGGAATTTTAGGAAAACCTAAACAAATATGTCTGCTCAACTTAAGATATATATGTTCAGACCACACAGACTATGCAGAATGGTGGTCTCTCCTTAAACCCAATTGAAACTATGTAAAAGCTTTGCAATTTCTGCCTTAGCAAACATGAAGGTGAAAAGGTCAAGTTGATTTTTAAATCAGTTGTGTTGCACTGAACCACTGAAGGTGGAAGTTTATTTCATAATTAAGTTTCTCTGGAAATCAAGAGTTAGTGGGCAAAGCAATAAAATAATGATCTATACCAAATAAAACTAATGAATGTGTAAAACAATCAAGATAAACAACAAAAGTTATGGGAAATTGAACCCATGCCTTTAGAGCAACTGATGAGTGGGGTCACTTTTCCTTCATACGGAGTCCACAGTGTGGGGCTGGGGTGTTACGGCAAGTGCTGCAGAAGTGGCCCCTGGCATAGTGACTTTTTAGCTCATCACTGGCTCAGTTGGGTTGCTGCCCTGTTGACTACTATTATGAAGGCCTGAGTTCGATTCCCAGCACTTAATGACAAACATTTCAAGATTTTTCACTACATTATTGAATTTTTTTATGGTGAAATATATCAAGTTAGTAGCACTTGTCATAAAGACTAATGTTACGTAGGTTACCAAATACAAAGATTACCATGAAGTACATTTTATAACATAATTTACCTGCAGACACAGAAGGTGTTGGACGAGGATCTGATTCTAAACCAGATCTCACACCCGCTACAACTGCAGGGTCCAGCACCTGCGCCATGGCCTCCTCAGCATCGGTGAGGGTGTCTGTTTGTACAGAGCCGCCACCTGTACAATTTTGTAAAAAATTAGTACATGGCAATGCAGTTATGCATAAACTTATTCTGAATCATTACCTGAATAGCTACCCCAACACTGTTATACCTGTCTTTGCCAAAATAGATAGCTATTTCCACCAAAGTGCCGCAAAAGTGGCCCCTGGCATAGTGACGGCACTAACTTATCACTGCTAAAATATTAACTTATTACCTCTTTATGCATTATTCTAATATTTGAAAAACAATAATTAGTGATATAAACAGTTATCTGTGTTTGTTAACATATAAACCCTATAAGTTAGATGTTTTTAATAGAGGGATGAGGGACTGCAAAGACAGCGATGAAAACCATCATGACCCATGATAGAATTAATGTCTAGAGAAGATAGTCTTTGCCTTACCACTTCAAAGGAAATAGTTATGTTAGTGACAGAAGAGTCAGACAGTTGATAGGAGAAAGGGGTATTTAATTCATGGGTAATATAAACAAGAAAATTTTCTAGTGAATGTCTGCCATTACTCACATTCAGCGGTTGCATAACCTTTAGCTTGTCTAAGAGGACCCACAGCATGAGTGCTAAGTTTTTTATTCTAATATAATGATTAAAGGATTTTGTGGAACTTTTCATCTTTTTAATGAGGGATCTATCAAGGGCCAACTCAAAATACAAAAAGTAGTTTCAGTACCTGTCCTTAAGGTACTTGAAATGTTCCAAGGCAAGGACGACTTGTTGAGAGCTTCAGTCTAGATAATGTGGCACAACACAGCTGTTGCAGATTTCATAATCAATCACTATCATGCCATAAGAAGCTAATTATGTTGAATTTACCACTATACCATTCATATTTAGCCAATTAGAGCTAACTTCCCTACTGACTGGTCTGGAAATATTACTGGAAGATTAGCAGACTGACCAAATTTGGGAAAATTGCCCAATATATCTAGGTACATCTCCTACTCTAGCCCCATCCAAATCCAGTATGTTACAAGATGAAACATGGTCGGGGCAGAGATCCACCAGTGAAGACCCTAAGAAGTGAAGCAGTCCACAAATTGTTCATGAAGTGGAGTATTTTTTTATTGACAGGTGTTCTCTCTGGTACCAAGGAATTAGAGGTAAAGTCACCCATGATGGCTACTTCTGTTGAAGGACATAAAGAATATAAAAAACTACATTAAAAGAGGAAAATATACTATTATTATATACAGATTAAATTCAATGAAATGTATAACACAAACATTATTGCAGTTAACTTCAACAAAGTTAATAAGTTTGTTAACACCGAGACACTCCAATATGCCTCCCAATGTTGCCAGGAACATCAGAACGAACTTTGTTGTATAGCATAATATACAAATGAATCAGGAACATCAGATAATAAAAGTTAATTAGGTAATAAGGAACCAAATTTCAAAAATGTGAAATCTATTACAGGCTGGAGAACTGTTCCTCCATGACTGTTCAGTGCTTTTTAAAACACTACAGAGGATATATTATCACCTGTGCTAGTCGCCTCACGTCTTAATTCTCCCAACTTCTTGGTGTGGCGCTTGAATTCGGAGAACTTCATGCGCACCTCCTCCACGCTGCGCCCAACCCCACTCACGGCGTTGACCTCCTCCACCACAGCTTCCCAAGCTCGTTGCTTGGCTGCAGCGGTGACGCAAGAGGACAGAGGCCCTGTGATGGTTTCCCATCTTTGCCTCACCCCTGTGATGAGGGCTAAAATTTTCTCGTTTGAGAAATTGGGCCGCCTTCTTTTCACAGCTGACGCCATGTTTTGAAAGTGAGGCGCTTCTGGCGTTAGCGTCGCCGAACCTTCATCATTATTAGCCATATGCAACAGAATGCTCACCAAATGACGGAAACTATGAAGGTAACATACAGAAACGTGCAGAATATTGTATAAGCGATTATATTTTTATTTCAAAGATAAATATACAAGTAATGTGCCTTCATTCGTGAAAAACACATCTTATTGAGGGATTACAACGCTAATTATTTGTTTTAAGGCAGTATTTACCTCTGTACAATACACATGTCTTGATTTTGAAGTCTGTGTATTAGTAAACAAACGACACGTGAAAGCCCAAATACATTATGAAAGGTCGCACGTGATTGGCTATCCAGCCCAACCAATCGTTGCTAGGGTGCGAGTTACCGGAGCGTTACCATGCCGTTGATGAATCCCGTGGTTGAAAGATGCCGCAGCTCTGGTAGCGCTCCGGTAAATGCGAGAGATACCAGAGGCGTGGTTGGTAAGATTGATGAATCCGGGCCCTGGTCGATAAATGGGTACCTGGGGAAACCTGGGGAAGGTAAACTGTGGCCGAACTGGTAGCGTACTGGGCTCACATTCACCGCGTGATGGACGACGCGGGTTCGAATCCCCACGCTACCACTCGGATTTTTCAGTCACCGCCGAGTGGCTTAAAACTACCCACATGCTGTCCTGAAGACCACCCATCAACCCGGACTCTAGAGGAAGCCGTCCAAGCGAATCAAGAACGAGTTCCGGGGGGCACCATGAGCCAATGCAAGATGGCGCCACTATAAACACTCGCCTGCGCCAGAACGGGCTGGGCCGACCATCAGGCCCCACCTGGAAGAAGCCTTGGGCCGTCCATCAGGCCCCACCTGGAAGAAGCCTTGGGCCGACCATCAGGCCCCACCAGGAAGATGCCTACCGGCGCAACAGGCAACGACGTAAAAAAAAAAAAAAAAAAAAAAAAAAAAAACCGGATGTCACACTGGCCCTGTGTCCCGGGGTAATGGGCTCCCTCCCACCACAAGCTCAAGGGCTAATATTATGGAGATGAGCACCGAGGCCTCGCGCAGCAAAAGCGTATGCCCCTAACTTTACTACTTTTACCCTCAAAGTATATAATTGTGTGTTTGTGAGTGTGTGTGTGTGTGTGTGTGTGTGTGTGTGTGTGTGTGTGTGTGTGTGTCACATCCTGGAAAGACCAAGACTTCTCTCAAAACTCTGATGACTCAAGAAAGAGTTTGGCTTCCAGCTATTTCTTCAGAGCCAACAGTCGTCGTGGAAATTTTCTAGGTATAGTGGAATGTATCTTGACAGTGGGCAGTGCCATTGTCTTTAAAGAACCCCACCAAGTTCTTAATGAAACACACCCATACACCAGTTTGCTTGATGATTTCCTGTATTTTATTGCCAGTACACTATTTAACACATTTAAATAATTAATAATGTATTTATTAGTGCCCACTTTTTCATTATGTGTTCAACTTGTGCCAGCAACATATGAGTCAGTACTTTAGTAAGGTTAGGTTACATAAATGAAAAACGTGCATATGTGAGTTAAAAACAGAAACATTATTTTGTTGTCAATACCAAAAAAAATAACAAATTTCAAGGTGAGAAAGATTTTTTTTTATAGTTTATGGACAAAGAACCTTTATTTTCTAATTTCAATGTTGTGCTATAAGTAGAAAATGAAGTAATTATGTATTTTCACTTAACCTTTTTGCATGAAATAAATATCAATATATATATATATATATATATATATATATATATATATATATATATATATATATATATATATATATATATATATATATATATATATGTATATATAAATATATCTATCTATCTATATCTATATCTATATATATATCTATATATATCTATATATATCTCTCTATATATCTATCTATCTATCTCTCTATCTCTCTATCTATCTATATATATATATATATATATATATATATATATATATATATATATATATATATATATATATATATATATATATATTTTAAATTTTTTTTGCCTCAACCCAAAATCATTAAATACTTTCTCAATTATAGTAGCTATGAAACTATGAGTGGCAATAAAACTGGGTGATGAATCAAATATTGACGAGTGTTGCTAGGTTGTTAATTTACCAGCAATAGGTTACCATGTGACGGAGATGAGCACCGAGGCCACACACAGCTATATGTATGCCCCAACTTCACCCTACCTTTACTAGACACATCACCTATAACAGCCAGTAAAACTAGCATACTAAATAGTACATGTAATACCTTAATACAGTAAATATCAATGAGACAAGAATAAGCCATGGAATGACTAAATTACAAAAATATCTAACATAATGCATGTTGCAAAGAATGGGTAGTAATCGCTTAGCAGGAGCAGTCTATTTGAGATTCATATTACTTATTTCTGTGGTATGTTATGATGCTTTTTAGTGGGGATCTTTTTAATACCACGAATCAGCTATGGAAGTGCTACAGCTAATTTACCCCAGAATTCACTATAACAAGCACTGCGGCATATATTGTCCGGCAGAAGTGGGCAAGTGCGGTACTTAGTGCGGTAGTGCAGTAGTACCGCATCACAAAAAAAGTACCGCACTACCGCAAACTTTCTGGAAATACCGCAACAGCACTGCAGATTTTTCAGTACCACGCCCACCTATGTTGTCCGGCTGTCTTCACTTTAAATCTATTTACAAACTAACAGAAACCCACTTTAACCTAGTGGATGGTAACCTAACTCTGCTAAAATTGTAACGTAATTGCCGCTGGGATAGTAACCTATCGTTAAAGAGGAGAGCAAATTGTCAACCCAAGTATGAGACTCATCATATCAACTCTAGTATTCTCATAGTTGTTTCCTGGTGATAACTAACTCCACAAAAAAAGATATGATAGTTTACCCAGTAATGAAGAGTCTGTCTCTAAAATAGGTCGCTAAAATCTGCTAAACAATGGCAGGGGGACAGCTAGAAATATGTTCAGGGAGATTGGAGGGCAGAGAAAAAGAAAATCCAAGATAAATTTTGGGGGTGCAGGGCCTGAAACCTCATCAACGGTAAACGGTAAACGGGTCGGGCCCGGCCCATTCTTGGCTGTGCTAGTGGTTTAAGGTATCACAAATTACTAATTAAGACTAAATTATTCACCGAGCATGTATGAGTACCCACGTTACCCCCTGGTGGATCTCCTGCGAGCATCGCAAGCCCTCCATATATATTATCACGAGTGTTTACAACAATTTGATTCAATAGTGTAGGAGTTCACAACCACCACATATTCAGTGAAAGGTATTATATACGGTTGTCACGTCCTTATAAAGCAATGTTTTGATAGCACTGTGACGTTTTGTTCATTGTTTTGGCAGCGGGTCTTCCTCTTCTTCTCATTCCTCCTTGTGTTGTGGAGAAAATCTGCCCTAGATACGGGTTACGATCACTTACGCGGTATATCGAGCTGCCGTAAAGTTGCAGTGCCGGAAGAGTGTCGTAACTGTTTAGTGAATAGCCCAAAGCAGCCTAAGGTTGGCTTAAGACATTTTTTGTGACTTACGAACGTCGTAACTCGTTAGTGAATCCAGGCCCAGGATTTTTTTTTTTTCTTACCAAAGCATATAGTTAATCTATGTGTTACACCCATTCTGTTATGGATGAAGATGATATTCAGTGGAAATAAGGCCAGCATATTTTATTTTTCTTACCAAAGCACAGTTAATCTATGTATTACACCCATTCAGTGGTGGATGCAGATGATAGTCAGTGGAAATAAGGCCAGGGTTTTATTTTTTTCTTGACAAAGAATAATGCCAAATTATCAAACACTATAATTTCATGCCTATATATAGTTATGTTTAATTACAATGTTTTATATATTTCTCACTTTTTTAAAATTTAGGCATAACATGTAAGCTGTTGCTATATATCATAGTATTGTCCTTTTTCTAGTGTCCAAATAGGCATAATATTTGCTATATCTACAAAGTATTCTGGTTAATCTGGTATATAGTTTTGCTAAAAGATATGTCAATGATATGTTGATTTGTGATGGTCTAATGGAAATAGAAATGTATTTTTACGCAAACATATTTATTTCAGTGTTCCTAGGTAGTACATTATAAGAATATAAACACTTTATGCATTTTAGGACACATAGTAGCAGGAATAACAAGTAAAAAGAGCTGGCACACATTAAGGCAGTGTTGTATAATTCTGGGGAAATTGTAAGAAGTGTACCTCATGTTTCATTAACAACCAAAGACATTGCACCATTTGATGTGGTCACTGGTCTCCTCACTGCTGAGGATCGAGGCAAACAATATATCATAGCTAATGCTAAACGACGACTCATTGATGGAAATGTAGCTACAGTTCCATGGTGCTCTCGGAAGGCACCACTCATTTTTTTTTTTTTTTGTAGATATGTACAAAGTAGCCATTTCCACTCAGCAGTGTGTGCAGAAATCTATCAATTGCTGACAAAAAACTGTTGCAGCTATTACTGAATGCTGTCACTGCAGGTCGATCAGTGGAAATGGAATCAATATTCTCAAGCATGAGCTGTCATCTTTTCCCCTGTCCTTGGCCAAGCCTGGAGGTCAGATGAACTCAACACCAAAGGCAGACCTTGTCAGTATCCTCTGATGTTTGGAATAAGTGTACCCACAGAGGTTTTATTTGTTGAAATGAAGACCTGTGTGCTGATTGATGGACATGCACTTATCCAGACACTAGGAAAGCCTCATGGGTGCCAAATATTTGGTGACTATGCTGAGGTCTTTATACGCAATGTGACACCAATTTGGAGAACACATAACAAGAGTTGATTTAGTGTTTGACCGCTATATTGGAGAGGAATCAATCAAGACATTATTAAATGTTAACCAAGCCAGGCTCCAGCTCTGGAAGAAGGCCATGAATGACCTTAAGATGTTGCCTCCAGCTAGGGATGCACTGAAACTGCACATTTTACGTGGAAACTACCAGGTAAAGATTTGGCTGCAAGCAGATCAGGAACACATCCAGATATCATCTACACTGGACACATCAGCTTGGATAAAGGAAAAAAGTTTCCTGGTTCCTGTGTGAAGAACACTTCCTCCTATCCCAGATACCTAACAGCATTTACCTTGGTGGGACATATAATTTCACAATGAAATACTTTTAGACAATCGAGATTAGTAATCAATGCACTGTTTTCGCCCATTAAACAAGCAGATTCCCTTAATACAATACAAAAACACATTATGTAAAGACTTTAAGAATTATATTCCTCATATCCACAGGACGCTATTACTGCCACAGTTCAGAATTCTACGAGATCAAAGGAGAAACAATCATGTTTTTGATCCTGACAAAAGGAATGTTTGATTCAGCCCTGTTATAATAATTCATTGACTATTTCAGCAGTACTCATTTATAAACTGTTCATGGAAGTTGTTCTGGTAAGAGTATATAACTGCAAGTGTGCACACAAACATTGTTCTCAGAACCTTAGCTTTTGTGTTCGATGATGTAGGTGTTCTAGACAAGACAGCCGAAGTGCACACAGACTGCGCAATTTTTTTTCAAACTGATGTTCCACATACAAGTTAATAGTACTGGAAAAGAAAGAAAGAAAAAAATCTGGAGTTAGATAAGTTCCGTCTCAAGGAAGTCCATGACTGAAGTATACGAAAGAAAGGTAAGATTGGCAGGGAAGACGAATTGCAGGCCTCTAGGTTAAAAGCTGCAGAACGCTTAAACTCTGACCTTACTATCATTTCCGATTGGGGCAAAATAAACTTAGTTTCCCTCAATGCCTCAAAAACTCAATTTCTTCACCTATCAACTTGACACAACCTTCCAAATAACTAGCCCCTATTCTTCAACAACACTCATCTGTCCCCTTCTTCCACAATTCATATTCTTGTACTTTACCTATCTAAAAATCTGAATTGGAAACTTCATAGCTCCTTTCTTACTAAATCAGCATCCTTGAGGTTAGGTGTTCTGTACTGTCTTGGCCAGATCTTTTCTCCCTCACAGTTGCTATCTATTTATAAGGGCCTTGTCCATCCCCATATGGAACATGCATCTCACATTTGGGGGGATCCACTCATGTCCCCTTTGGACAGTGTGGAGTCAAAGGCTCTTTGTCTTGTCAATTGCCCTTCTCTTTCTCGCAAGCTTCCTCCCCTCAAACTCCACCCCAATGTTGCTTCATTTTCTTTCTTTTATCACTATTTTCATGCGGACTGCTCTTCTGAGTTTACTAACTGCATGCACTCGACTTTCTACTGTAGCTCATCCTTTTTTTTATTTATATCCCTTATGCAAGAGTTAACCAGCATCCCCAATCTTTCATTCCTTCGACTGGTAAACTCTGGAACAGCCTTCCTTTATCTGTATTTCCTTCTGCCTATGACCTGAACTCTTTCAAGAGGAGAGCATCGCAATGGCTCTCCTTCCATAATTGACCATCCTCTTGACACTCTCTTTGCAGGGGCAGCGAATAGCGGGCTTTTTTGTTTGAATTTATTTTTACCCTCGAGCTGCTTCCATTGTTGTAAAAAAAAAAAAAAAGTATTGAAGAAAGGGGTGAAGAGGAAAGCATTGAAAATATTTCACTTACCATGAACATGCTATAAGCCCCGTCTATACATTATAACAAAGATGAGAAATAATCATCGAAAATGCTTAGAAAATCATTCTCAAATCATGAACATGAAAAAGATAACTGAACACCAGCTCTGGGTCCCCCTCCTCAAAGGAGTATTAGCTGCTCATGGTGAGGGTGTCACGGATGCTAAGCCACTCATTGTCGCCCAGTATGTGTCAGTGGTCTAGTGCCTAACTAAAAAACTGCAATGGAGGTTAGTCAACACATATGACAGGTCCTTCACAGGACTGCTTCCCAGCAACAGAAGTAAAGTGTTGGTATTTGAGAGAAGTAAGAGTGAAGTGGTTAATTTTAAATATTCATACAAGGTGAAAGTTGAATGTCCAAAAGATTGTAACATTAAACTGAATGGAGAAAGAATGGAGGAGGTGAATGCATTTAAGTATCTTGGTTCGAACCTGTGCAAACATGGAAGCATGGAAGGTGAGACAAGAGAAAGATCTGTACAGGGGAGAAGAGTGATTGGGTCCCTGGAGAGTATGATAAAAATACGGACAGTTGACATGACAGTGAAAAAGGGATTATATGATGGAATAATTGTGCTGACTATCACTTATGCAAGTAAGATGTGAACAGCGAATGAAAACCAAAGATCCAGGATACAGGCAGTAGAAATGAGCTTCCGAAGAAGAGCTTGTGGGGGAAGGAGAATAGATTAATAATAATAATAATAATAATAATAATAATAATAATAATAATAATGATAATCAAAGTGTATATAACAAATATGGTATGTTTAGTAAAGACGAAGGTATGAAATGTGGAAAGATTGAGAGGGTTAAACGCAGTATACCGAGATGGTTTGGCAAAAAGGAAAGGATGCTGGAGAGTGAAAAGATGAAGAGGATGTATACGAGTAAGGCTGATGCGATGACTGAAAGAGGATGACCCACAGTGAAATGGGAGGACAGATTGCTGAAGTATGTGAGAGAAAGGAGTGAGAAGTGTAAGAGGATTAGAGGATGCAAGGAGGGGATGTAAGGACAGGAATACATGGAAACTCTTCTGCCGTGGCCATCGGTTTTCAGCCTGTATTAAAAAAAAAAAAAAAATAAATAAAATAAGAAAATAATGAAACAAAATAAACAAGCAAAAAGATATAGCCGGTGTATATAATGGAGAGAGAGAGAGAGAGAGAGAGAGAGAGAGAGAGAGAGAGAGAGATACTTCCCTCGCCACTTCACTTGGATTTCCATGGGCAGGGGCCAGGGGGACCTCGCGTTGCAGGGAGGGAGCCAGGCGAGCTTCACACTGCTGCTGTCCCTCCAGGCTATTCAGCTCAGCAGGCAACCTTGGGAAGGGTGAGTGATGTGTTAGGCTGTTTATCTTAGTGTATCATGGCTCAGCTTATAAAGTTTTGCAGGTACAGTATTACCCCTTTGTGTATTATATAGCAGTAATGTCACCACAATCTAGAGCGGACAGTATTGTCAGTCTTCTAACACACAAAAAATCTAGCACATACACAGAAGAATTTTAATGGGATACTTTCTTTTCCAAAAAGTTGGGCGTGAGTAATACCTGGGTATCAAGTATGTCAACGTTTAAACCATATCACTCACTGGTTTGCTTGTTTGTTTCCCTTAGTTTCATTCAAGCTCAGAAACTTAGCACAACAAATTACTGAGTCAAAAAAAAAAAAAAAATCCAATAGTGTTCAATAAGTGACTCCTGACTGTGAGGCGTCAGCTGATGGCTGGAGGGCAGCAGTCCATCTCTGTGGTCCAATGTGTCTGAAAGATGTTTCATTGAAAATTCTAAATTCGAAATAAAGTTTTCCTCTCCTGCCCTGAACCCTCCTGACAAGAGTAAAATATGACTAACTTCGATCATATATTGACTGCCTGGGAAAAAAAAAATCACCTCTGAGCCATTACTGTAATTACACATCAGTACAAGTTATAAGCAGGTTAGTCAAACACAAAACTACAGTAATTACCCGGCATCATTACATGTTCAAGATTTTCGCCAATAGGAAACTTGGGACACCTCCTCCCAAGTGGCACTACAGCCGCTATGCCCTCCAGTGGGACTGGTGTGGTGTGATGATGTGATACAGCAGGAAGCTCCTCAAAAGACCTCACCACGAGCTTCCGAGGCTTCCCATCATGGTCCAGTCTGTACAGCATTTGATCTGTTTATAAAGGCATAATAATAATTACAGTATGAGAAATGCAACGAGCTTCCATACAAGGCCAATCCACAACATTGACGACATATTTTAAACCACAGCTGCAACTTGCTTTGGCACTCATCTTTGCTTGTGAACCTTGCACCTGTGCTAGAGAAAACCTGTCACTCAAAGTTGTATTAAATTTAACTCCTCCAGGTGGCTGGGACACAACCTCTGACAATGAGCAGCGGGTAGGGACACTGGCATAAAAGAAGCAGTCTATCTCTCTCCTACATAAGGAGGAAAAGTGGGATTTCTCTATTGCTAATCAGTATACCATTGCATATCTTATACTACAGCAATGGAATCAATCCCTTCTCCCTTTCCTCTACTAATCAAATTATCAAAACAAATCATCATTAAGCTGATGAGAGAAAATCATGAACACAAAATGCCACAAAAGTGTACATTCTTCAACACATAACCACTTTAATTTCAAATCTTGGCTTTTATTCATTCCCGATAACAGCAGACTTTCAAACAGATGATCAATCAAAAACAATCCCTTGCATTGTTCATCCCACTGGAAGTGACATGCCCATCGCAAAACTTTACGCATATCAGCACCCTTAAGTCCAGAGGCATGCTTTCTGGCTCTCACATAGATGTTGAGTCGCTCATACAGGATGTTATCTTCTGCAAACCTTTGACTGCAGGCCAACTCATACTCCTCAACAGTATAGTTGAACCTGATGATGAATTTTAATTGTCAATATTATGCTTCACTGCAACCAGTCAAGTAAAGTTGCATGTCAACTGGAAAGACACTGAAAAAATAATGACAAGTGGTATGTCTTTTCTGAAACAATACATAGTAATATAAACATTTTCATATTCAATACAAAGGTTAAGAGATAATAAAACTGAAATTTGTGCAGATGACAAAAAAATTCAGTGACAATAATTTAGAGGGAAATCTCATTGAACACAATTCCCTTCTTTATTCACATGAATTTTGATGAATATTCACGGTACTCCCCACCAATAATAATGGATGAAAATGTTTACTTGTGGTATATTTTGATGTTTTGAATTAATCTTTTTTGTTCCAAATCCCCAGCTTTTGCCACTGGCCACCTACAGTGCCTCAGAAAGTATATATTGGTTTGCCAGAAAAATATACTTGTCCTGCAACTAAACCTAACCCGACCATATCTATCCTAACTAACCTGACATAACCCTAACCCCGAGTTGCTGTGAAAAACCTGCCATAAAAAGAAAGAAAAATAAATGTAGACATTATATATAGCTAATTTACACCTCTCTCTTCAAAGTCCCAATCAACACAACACAGGGCATTACGAATCTTGTCGTATTTACTTCGAGCCCAGTTCAACAAGGGAGGCCTAGCTCTGTCATGGAGGGTATTGCCTTGGAATAGTAATAAGGCTTTGACAACACAATGACCACAGCGGGGAAATAGGGAATAAGTGTTGACGTCTTGGATTTTGCCATATTCAGTAGAAAGGATGAGATCTAGTAAATTGCCTGAGGTTGTAAAGGTGGGTTCTAAAACTAACTGACGAAAACCGAGAGTTAGGAAAAGGGCATAGAACATGGCATCAATTACACTAATGTTAAGGTCAGGACCCAGGCTGATGTTATATGTGTAATTAATAAGTGCTACATATGTGTCATGAGTGTAAGAGGGGGGGACGATAAACAGTTAATACATATAGGTTAAAGGTGGGGAGAAATATGGTCAAAGTATTACGGAATGGCTCTGGGTCATTGTGAACAACTGCCTTGATATTATTATTGATATATTTACAAACACCAAACTTAGGAATAAGAGAAGCAAAGTCATTATGAAATATTGAATACCCATTAATATTAACAACTGAATCTTGAGTAACAGGGTTAAGCCAAGATTCAGTAACGATTCGCTCTAATTTTCATTCTGTGGAACATCATCTCTCCTCCTCTAAACCTCACCTTCTCTTCCTTACCGAAACACAGGTTTCTGAGGCTACTGACAGCAATCTCTACTCTGTTCCCTCCTACTATCTCTATCCTAAATTTCAATCCAAAGCTGGATGTTGCGCCTACGTACGCAACGACATCACTTGCTCTTGTGCCCACAACCTTGACTCTTCTGAATTTTCTACCATCTGGCTAAGACTTCATTGTCATTCTATTACTAAATATATATGTGCTGTTTATCTCTCACCTAACTCTACCAACTATGTAAAATTCTTTGACTATTTGAATTCTAAAGTGGAGCACATCTTGACCCACTCTCCCTTCGCTGAAATCTCCATCCTAGGAGATTTCAATGTTCACCACCAGCTTTGGCTTTCATCCTCTCTCACTGACCATCCTGGTGAACAAGCCTACAACTTTGCTATCCTCAACGACCTAGAGCAGTTGGTCCAGCACCCTAAACGTATTCCCGACCGTCTTGGAGACCGACCCAACATTCTAGACCTCTTCCTTACCTCAAACCCTTCTGCTTATTCTGTCAAACTGTTCTCTCCGTTGGGCTCCTCCGATCACAATCTTATTTCTGCATCCTGTCCTATCGCTCCTGTACACCATCTGGACCCACCGAAGAGGCGATGCTTCTGGCATTTTGCTTCAGCTCGGTGGGACGACCTGAGGATGTACTTTTCCGATTTCCCGTGGAATGATTATTGCTTCCAGGATAGAGACCCCTCTGTGTGTGCTCAGCGCATCACAGAGGTGATTGTCTCTGGAATGGAGGCATACATTCCTCGTTCTTTCTCTCCTCCTCACGCTAAAAAGCCTTGGTTTAATCACACTTGTTCTCGTGCTGTCAATGATTGAGAGGCAGCTCACAAAAGGTACCAGAGCCTTCAAACTAATGCTAATTATGAACTTTACATTTCTGCCCGAAATCGTGCCAAATCTATTCTCCGACTAACCAAAAATTCTTTCATTAATAGAAAATGCCAAAACCTTGCTTTCTCTAACTCTTCCCGTGACTTCTGGCATCTAGCCAAAAACATCTCCTCCAACTTCACTTCTTCATCTTTCCCTCCACGCCTCAGTCCTGACGGCAACACTGCCGTCTCATCTATCTCTAAGGCTGAACTCTTCTCTCAAACTTTTTCTAAAAACTCCACTCTGGACGATTCTGGGCATATTCCTCCTACTCATCCCCCCTCTGACTCCTTTATGCCTGTTATAAAGATTCTTCAAAATAATGTTTTCTATGCCCTCTCTGGCCTCAATCCTCAGAAGGCTTATGGACCTGATGGAGTGCCTCCTATTGTCCTTAAAAACTGTGCCTCCGTGCTGTCACCCTGCCTGGTCAAACTCTTTCGCCTCTGCCTGTCAACATCTACCTTTCCTTCTTGCTGGAAGTATGCCTTCATACAGCCTGTGCCTAAGAAGGGTGACCGCTCCAATCCCTCAAACTACCGTCCTATAGCTTTACTATCTTGTCTATCTAAAGCTTTTGAATCAATCCTTAACCGGAAGATTCAAAAGCACCTTTCCACTTCTGACCTTCTATCTGATCGCCTGTATGGGTTCCGCAAGGGGCGTTCTACTGGTGATCTCCTAGCCCTCTTAACTGACTCTTGGTCATCCTCTCTTAGCCGTTTCGGTGAAACCTTTGCTATTGCGCTGGACATATCAAAAGCTTTTGATAGGGTCTGGCACAAATCTTTGCTTTCCAAACTACCCTTCTACGGTTTCTATCCTTCTCTCTGTACCTTTATCTCCAGTTTCCTTTCTGACCGTTCTATTTCTGCCGTGGTAGACAGTCACTTCTTCCCCTAAATCTATTAACAGTGGTGTCCCACAGGGTTCTGTCCTATCTCCCACTCTTTTTCTGTTGTTCATTGATGATCTTCTTTCTAAAACGAACTGTCCTATCCATTCCTACGCCGATGATTCCACTCTGCATTACTCAACTTCTTTTAATAGAAGACCCACCCTACAGGAACTTAACGACTCAAGGCTGGAGGCTGCAGAACGCTTAGCCTCAGACCTTACTATTATTTCCGATTGGGGCAAGAGCAACCTGGTGTCCTTCAGCGGCTCAAAAACACAGTTTCTCCACCTATCCACTCGACACAATCTTCCAAACAACTATCCCCTATTCTTTGACAAGACCCAACTATCATCTTCTTCAACACTAAACATCCTCGGTCTATCCTTAACACAAAATATCAACTGGAAACTTCATATCTCATCTCTTACTAAATCACCTTCCTCGAGGCTGGGCGTTCTGTACCGTCTCCGCCAGTTCTTCTTTCTTGCACAGTTGCTGTCCATATACAGGGGCCTTGTCCGCCCTCGTATGGAGTATGCATCTCATGTGTGGGGGGGCTCCACTCACACAGCTCTTCTGGACAGAGTGGAGGCTAAGGCTCTCCTTCTCATACTAATAGTCTTCTACCTCTTAAATTCAGCCGCAATGTTGCCTCTCTTTCTATCTTCTATCGATATTTCCACGCTGACTGCTCTTCTGAACTTGCTAACTGCATGCCTCCCCCCCTTCCGCGGCCCTGCAGCACACGACTTTCTACTCATGCTCATCCCTATACTGTCCAAACCCCTTATGCAAGAGTTAACCAAAATCTTCACTCTTTCATCCCTCACGCTGGTAAACTCTGGAACAATCTTCCTTCATCTGTATTTCCTCCTGCCTACGACTTGAACTCTTTCAAGAGGAAGGTATCAGGACATGTCTCCTCCCGTATTTGATCTTGCTTTCGGCCACCTCTTTTTTTTTTTTTTTAGGAGCAGCGAGTAGCGGGCTTTTTTTATTATTGTATTTTTTTTTGTGTGTGCCCTTGAGCTGCCTCCTTTGTTGTAAAAAAAAAAAAAAAAACAGAAAATTGAAAATTCATGCTCAAAACATTTTTTTTTGACACAAGGTAATCAACCTTACTAGATAAACAATTCAAGTTAGAGAGAGATATGTACAATAGACTGTACCCTGTAGAGATAGGGAAGAAAGGTGATGCATGGTTAGATGTTAATGAGTAGGGACTAAGGTCCCTGTCCCATCAACATTCGGTAAAGCGGCACCAGTGACGACACCACCATGAAGTATACCACAGGTCCAACCGAGGCCATAGAGAGACTACAGGTACGGGGAGCACCGCTACTGGAAATTGGAGCATTAGAATCGAGAGCTATTGGTGGAGCATTAGAATTACGAGAAGACAGGCGTTCCCTGAGAGCCAACCTCTGCTTGAAAGTTAGGTCCCAAGTATATAATGAATAGTGTTGTAATTTAAACCTTTTAACTTCTTGGTTGCTTCAAGTAAAGATCTTAATGAGGTAGTGTTTTCAATCTTGGCCCGTAATAGGTCTGACGATAGGCACCACCTCGTCGAGGGTGATGGACGTACTACTATCTAGAAGAAAGGTGGTAACATCATTAAATTTCTGAGGAAGGGCATCAACATCTGATCCTAAACCTCTTATAATTACAGAATCAGCACTTTTCTCTCTCTTCCTAATTTCCAAGAAGGTGTGAATTTAAGCTGTAGAGGGTAGTGAGGAGTGGTCAAGAGTGGTGAGAAGATTCTGGTGGTTAGTTTTTGAATTGCTTATATATACAATTAGGTTGGCAACAGTGCTGGCATGGTTAGTTTTTAAATTGCTTATTTCTACAGTTAAGTTGGCAACAGCACTAAAATGACCCTTTACTGTCTTAAAGAGTTGAGATATATCCTTGCTGTTGGAAGACTAACTATTATTACGATTTAGGCGTCGGCAACAGGAAGTGCAAACATAACATAGGCCATGATTAGAATAATCAACCACATTATTGAAGGCTTTGTAGGGAAGTCCTGATCACCATGGGTCCAAACAGAGCAATGCTCACACTCCAGTGAGTCTTCGTCCCCAATAGCAATCCCACAAGTGGTACATGTCTGGTGGGATGAGTTAGTAAATTCTCTCTTGGAGGTAATTGAAGAGTTGGAGAGGACTGTGGAGGCCATGAGGAAGGAAAATCGAGTCCTTCGTTCATCAGGTCTCCAGACAGGCGACGTACATAGTATACCGTCACAAGATGGGGGCTGGCAGGTAGTCAAGAGCCATGGCAACTGCTTAAAGCTGAAGAGGACCAATCCTGCGGGTGTCGAGTGCCGCAACTCCTTCCAGGCTCTCTCTGAGCTGAGGGAGGGAGTGAAGGAGCAGGAGGTGAAGGAGAGGAGGGCAGATGACAAATCCCTGCCCAGAGGTAACATTTTGGTTGTTGGGGATAGCCAGGTCAGGTTGTTAGATAGAGTCTTCTGTGCTAAAGATAGGACACGTAGGACCAGGGTGTGTTTTCCTGGGGCGGGGATTAAGGATGTCAGCGACAGGGTAGAGTCGTGCATGTCAGGCGAGGGAGTCAAACCCATCGTCTGCCTGAGCGTGGGAGGGAACGACATAGGCAGGTTAGGTAGTGAGCAGCTCCTGCGTCGCTACATTGAGGCTATTCGAAGAATTACGACCAAAGGCGGGGTTCCTGTGGTGTGTGGGGTTCTGCCAAGGCGGCGGGTTGGTGCCATTTGGATGTCCAGGGCTATTGCATTAAACTGCAGGTTGGCAGATTATTGCAAAGCAAATGGATGGAAATTTGTCAACGCCTGGGACAGTTTCTTTGGCAAGAACCACCTATACCAGAGGGACGGGGTTCACCTTTCATGGGAGGGGGTACAGATCTTGTCTGATGCCCTTAAACGTGGATTGGGGGCCCTGCAGGATTTTTTAGGGTAAGCAAGAAGGGGCCTAAGATGGCAATACCAAGTGGGAGCACTAAATGTAGTAATAATAATAGCGACTGCAGGGTAAGGCAAGGGGTAGGTCTAAATGTGTACAATACAAACAGTAGAAGTATTAGGAATAAGATAGATTTATTGAGGGGAAAGGCGTGCGTAGATAAATTTGATATGATAGCGATCACAGAGTCATGGATAAACACTGCAGACAGAAACATTCTCCCAGAATTAGAGATTGAAGGGTATAAGTTATTCCACCAAGATCGAATAGGCAGGAAGGGGGGTGGGGTCGCACTCTTCATCAGGGACAATCTTAAGTGTGTCACTAACAACTCAATCAAGAAAGATAGCAATACAGAATCCCTCTGGGTAGAAACAATAGGTAGGAAGGAGAAGCTTGTCATCGGAGTACTTTACAGACCGCCCAACCTTACCAGGGACAGTAGCCAACCCCTTTTACAAGAAATCAGTAGGGCGTCATGATATAGGAATGTGTGTGTAATTGGGGATTTCAATTATAGGAACATAGAGTGGGATACTTTATCCGGAGACCAAGAGGTACAGGATTTGTTAGATGTGATACAGGGTAGTTTCCTTAAGCAGTTAATTAAAACACCAACGAGGGAAGAAAATATTTTGGATTTGTTGTTAACTAATAGAGGACATAATAAGCAACATTGGGGTTGGGGATTCATTAGGTAACAGTGATCATAAGGGAATTAGATTTAATATTAAATGGGAGGATCGAGTAAGCAGTAACAACACATTAATACCTGACTTCAGGAAGGCAGACTACGAGGGATTAAGAAAGCAGCTGCAGAGACTTAGGGGAGTGAGAGCAGAAGTAGGTCAGGACCCAGAGCAGGGAGGGGTGGTAATCTCTGGTGAGGTCACTAGTCAGGTCAGTAGCTTGGAGGGTGAGTACAATAGTCTGGTCAGGGAGATTAAATTAGGACAGAAACAGTTTATACCTCACAGGGAAGTCAGGTCAACAGGTAATTACCCGCGATGGATGACAGACAGGCTAAAAACTGAAATAGGAAGGAAAAGAGGACTATATGTTAGAATCAAAAGGGGGGAAACTCACCTAAGGGATAGTTACAACGATTTAGCTAGAGCAGTAAAGAAAAACACACGTATGGCAAAACGTAATTATGAGATTAGAATTGCCAGGGAAGCAAAGACCAATCCAAAGGGCTTCTTTCAGCTTTATAAGACCAAGGTTAGGGATAAGATAGGGCCGCTTAAGTCAGGAGAATCACTGATTGATAGTGATGAGGAAATGAGCGAGGCGTTAAATATATATTTCTTAACTGTATTTACCAAAGAAAGATTAGATGATATACCTCAGGGAGAACAGATCTACAGGGGAGAAGAGGTAGAAGAATTAACCGACATCAACATAAGTAGGGAGCTCGTGATTAGACAGATAGATAGACTTAAAGCCACTAAGGCGCCAGGGCCAGATGAACTTTTCCCCAGGGTAATAAAGGAATGCGTAACTGAAATAAGTGGGCAGTTAACAGAAGTATTTAGGAAGTCACTAGACACAGGGGTGGTGCCTGTTTCATGGAGGCAGGCACACGTTATTCCAGTATTTAAGAAGGGAGACAAATCTTCTATGGAGAACTATAGGCCGATTAGTTTGACGTCAGTTATAGGTAAAATGATTGAGTCAATAATAGCTGATACTATTAGGGACCATACAGACAGACATAATTTAATTCACGACTCACAGCATGGGTTTACTAAAGGAAAGTCGTGCCTCACTAATCTTATATCCTTTTACAATAGAGTATACGAGTCAGCTGACAATAATGAGAGCTATGATGTGGTTTATCTTGATTTTAGTAAGGCCTTCGATAAGGTACCTCACAAGCGACTGTTAAATAAAGTCAGGGCTCATTGGATAAGAGGGAAGGTATTTGATTGGATTAAGGCGTGGATTAGCGAAGGAAACAGAGGGTTACCGTTAACGGTAAAAAATCCGAATGGGGTAATGTTACCAGTGGGGTTCCTCAAGGTTCAGTTTTAGACCCGCTTCTATTCATTATAATTATTTACATCAATGACATAGACAATATATATATATATATATATATATATATATATATATATATATATATATATATATATATATATATATATATATATATTATATATATATATATATATATATATATATATATATATATATATATATATATATATATATATATATATATATATATATATATATATATATATATATATATATATATATATATATAACTCCCACTTTTAAGTCCAAATGACGCCCCTGATTGTAACAAAGTATCTTGTAACACCCACAACTGGGTGCCGGTGGAAATCTCCTCATTAAACACTGATAAATTAATCTAGGGAACTCAGAAAAATCCGAGTTAGAGAGTGCTGGCTGTGGGGATTGAACCAAGGACCTTCGACATAGAAAGCCATGTCTGTCAGTCGAGCCAATAAAGGTAAAGTAAAGTTGGGGGCATACGCTGTAGCAGCGCGTGGCCTCGGTGCTCTTCTCCGTAACTTTGGCCCTTGAGCCTGTGGTGGGAGGGAGCCCATTACCCCGGGACACAGGGCCAGTGTGACATCCGGGTTACCACAGTTTCCCCAGATTTCCCCAGGTACCCATTTATCGACCAGCCCGAGAGGGAGGATGATCAGCTGGGTGAGCTGCACGCCGACTGCTCGGGCCGGGATTCGAACCCGGGCCCGCGAAGTAGAAGAAAGGCACGCTGACCACTAGTCCACGGAGGCGTATTGGCGCCCAATCTCAAGTAAACCCACTCACAATAGCACATAATTTTTTTTCTGGTAAATTTTGTACTTTGAATGAATTTGCTAACCATTTCTGTTGAAAAACAGCAGATATTTTTTTGAACCCTTCCACCCTAACCTACTCAGAAATTAAAAAAAAAAAATAGTGACAAAATCATAGCCTTGAGGCAGTAATATTCAACCCCAGCATCAAAAAACTTATACTGCTGCCCTATGAAAGGCATCTCTTAACTCCGATGAAGTAGGTGGTGACTGTGGTGGAGCAGCTTCATTGTCATCCCTTGCAGTGGCAGGTGTCATTGGGCCAGCAGATGTTGAAGCAGTGGCTGGTGTCATTGGGCCAGCAGATGAAGCAGTGGCAGGTGTCATTGGGCCAGCAGATGATGAAGCAGTGGCAGGTGTCATTGGGCCAGCAGATGTTGAAGCAGTGGCTGGTGTCATTGGGCCACCAGATGATGAAGCAGTGGCTGGTGTCATTGGGCCAGCAGATGTTGAAGTAGTGGCTGGTGTTATTGGGCCAGCAGATGATGAAGCAGTGGCTGGTGTCATTGGGCCAGCAGATGTTGAAGTAGTGGCTGGTGTTATTGGGCCAGCAGATGATGAAGCAGTGGCAGGTTTCTTGGGCCAGCAGATGATGAAGCAGTGGCAGGTGTCATTGGGCCAGCAGATGATGAAGCAGTGGCAGGTGTCATAGGGCCAGCAGATGATGAAGCAGTGGCAGGTGTCATAGGGCCAGCAGATGATGAAGCAGTGACAGGTGTCATAGGGCCAGCAGATGATGAAGCAGTGGCAGGTGTCTTGGGCCAGCAGATGATGAAGCAGTGGCAGGTGTCATAGGGCCAGCAGATGATGAAGCAGTGGCAGGTGTCATAGGGCCAGCAGATGATGAAGCAGTGGCAGGTGTCATAGGTCCAGCAGATGATGAAGCAGTGGCAGGTGTCTTGGGCCAGCAGATGATGAAGCAGTGGCAGGTGTCATAGGGCCAGCAGATGATGAAGCAGTGGCAGGTGTCATAGGGCCAGCAGATGATGAAGCAGTGGCAGGTGTCATAGGGCCAGCAGATGATGAAGCAGTGGCTGGTGTCATGGGGCCAGCATATGTTGAAGCAGTGGCTGTTGCCGGAGTAGCTGATGGTATCTTTTCCACAAGTAATGAACAATGTGCTGGGATGGTCTCTAGCAATACAGCAGCGGGGCTGAAAAAAAGGGTCATATATTAGTCATGATTAATGCATGGAATTTAAATAGGTGGTTGAAGAAAAAGGGTCTTAAAGGTTAAATATTACTTATTAACAGAAATATTCCACTATTTGTTATCGGTCCCTGTCGAAGGGGAGTCACCTTGTCGTGGTGACGGGGCTTGAAGCGAGGTCGACGGCACCACCTACCGTGGTGGCTTGCCCACCTCGATAGGGCTCGATGTCCGTTGGCCTCGTGGACCAAGTGCTCCCCCCTCATCACCGGTAGAGGAGGCCTACTGGTGATGTTGCCTTCTCCCGCCCTACCCTTTTACTTACCAGGGCAGAGCTACTGTCTCCCTACGTGTTTGTCGTGCGTGGCGTCCCGTATACTCCCCGTGCCCTCTCATCTGGGGGTTGAGTCCACCGCAGGGCAGGGTGTAGTTCCCCTCGGTGGGCAACACACTCCTTTGGTGGGAGGGTTGGGGTAAGACGGTGGTTCAGTGTGGCCCCACTGAATCAATCGGCTGGTCATGCGATGGCTAGGTTCAAGTGGTCATTGCCGGGTGGGCGGTCGCAACGGTCCCTCGGCCACCGTTAAACACCTGGCAGTGGATGCGTATACTTCCCCAATACCCCTGGGGCTGTTGGGTGCGGTGTGGCCCCAACATTCAGCCTCCCCTTGTTGGGCTCCGTGGTGGGTGGGGGTGTGGGGGAGTGAAACACCTCCCCTGTGTATGGGTAAGTTTCCTTTGCCTCGGCCTGCCTCTCTCCCTGACGTCCGCCTGTCCCCGATTACCCCTACACGGTCCTCTCTCGTCGCCACCTTGGAGCCTTTCACCGTTCCTGGTGGTGCCGCTGGAAAGTCCCTACCTCCTAGAGGGGCTGACCAAAACAAGTCCGTGCGACACAAAAGTCCACGTGTGTCTGACAAGGCTGCCTCCCATTCTGGGGGTAACTCTGATGTGCGTCCCTCTTCCAAGCTGGACGCACTTCAAATAGTGAATATCGATCTATCGTTTTCCTACCGTGCCTTGCACTCCTTACTCAAGCCATTTGGCACAGTCCTTCGTATCCGTCTCATTTATGATGGAGACTTCAAGTCAAACAGATGCTATGTGACCTTTGCTTCCAGCGCTGAAGCCCAGTCGGCGTGTGATGCTGTTGCGACTCTGCCTATCGCAGGTGCTGGATTTCAAGCGAAACTTCTCCGCTCCTCCAATATTTCTGACAGTGACATAGACTATGTCCCGAACCTCTTCGAAGACGCTTTGTTAGAGCCAACTCCCAGGGACAGCCAGGTCCCTTCCCCTCGTTGGTTTCTTGCATACTATAGGAATGGGCGTGGCAACTTCATTCATGCTGCTAGGTACCTCGCCAAAGAAATTGGCACGATCCCTGAGGGGAATCTGAAAAAGTATGGGAAGGGAGTGTTAGTCAGGGCTAAAGATATTACTCAAGCTAAAATGCTGCAACATTACCATGCCCTGCTGACATGTTTGAAACGGTCAAAGCACACCATACCTTCAATTATAGTAAAGGCAGTATATATAATCATGACCTCTATGAGTTCTCTGAGGAGGAAATATTTGGGATGTGCCCTAGTTCTGTTCATAAGGTGTCCAAGATGAAGGGTTCAGCTAACATGATACTTCTCACCTTTTTTGGTTCTACCCTCCCTGACTGTGTCAGTATTGACCCTCCCCATCTTCGGGTAAAGCCTTTTGTTGACCGCCCTCTACTGTGTTTTTTCATGTTACGGGTATGGTCATGGTAAGAAATACTGCACCGAGCCTTCCCGGTGTGGTAATTGTTCTGCATTAGCCTCACACTCCACGGCGGAATGTGAGTCAGATGCTTATTGCTTCTATTGCCAGGATGCTCACCAGTTGTCTTCCAGACAATGCCCACGATATCGCCTGGAACAGGATATTTTGCAACTTGCAAATAGTCAGTTTATCAGCCTTGGTAGTGCGCACCGTGAACTCCTCTACCGCCAGAAGGCCGGTACTGGAGCAAAGACGTACACCTCATCGCTAGGCACTCGCTCTTCTGCCCAGTCCGCTACACAGGTGTCTTCTACGGTTTCCTCCCGGCCCTTTGAAGCTACTGTTATTACGTCCCATAATAGATTTTCCCTTTTGTCCTGTGATTCTGTCGAGTCACCTCCAGGTTCTGATGGGGCTTCTCCGGCCTCGTCCCAGGTGATGCATGTTGATGTACATGCACCTCACATTGCTTCGCCGAAGTCCGCCAGAGGTATGAAGAAGCGACATCGCGGTTTTACAGATTCAGTTGAATCTGTTTCGCCAACTAAGATTACTGTAGGTATACATGATTCTGGGGTCTCTCAGGATAGGCCTATGGAGGAAGATGCGGAGGCTCATATTGAGCCTGCTGCGACCCCCTCTGTTCCAGTTCCTGTTGCTTCTAGTGGTTTTCCTGATCGGGATATGGAAACTGAGGGATCCCTTGGAGACAGTGTTGGGAATCCTCCCGGCGAGCATGTAGCTTCGGGGAGTGGCGTGCGGTCTGGCTCTAGTAGTGCGGCGTCCGGAGGGGGCGCAGGTTCCTTTGTTGGGAGAAAGCTCGAGGTCCCTCGACCCGACTCCTCTCGGGTCCCAGTCTCCTCTTCTCGTCGTATTACTGTACCGAATCAGGTGAGTAAAAGGCAGTCTCTTTCAGGGGTTCGCCTGGAGCGCACTCGAAAATAGACATCTTCCTACTCCTCCAGTGGAATTGTAGAGGCCTACGAGCCTCGCGGGAGGAACTCCGAGCATTGATATCTCGGTTTTCTCCGGCTTGCCTTTGTTTACAGGAGACAATGCTCGGAGACTACACTCACTCTAGTCCTCCTGGGTATCGTGCCGTTTACAGTACCCCTAATCCTGGACAGGGCCACCATGGTGGCACCGCCATATTCGTTCGCTGTGATATCCCTTATGTCCCATTACAACTTCACTCAACGTTGCAGTCTGTTGCTGTTAAGGTTTATTTGGGCAAATCTTATACATTATGTAGCCTTTATCTCCCTCCTGGTGTTCCCGTTGACAGACACGATCTTGACGACCTGGTGCAGGAACTTTCCTCGCCTTTACTTTAATTGGGGATTTTAACGGTCGCCATCCGTTGTGGGATGATGGTGCTAGCAAGCCACGCGGACTTTTAGTTGCTTCTTTTATTGAGGATCAGGGATTACAAATTTTAAACTCTGGGGAGGTGACACATTTTCATAGCCAGACTGGTACTTTTACCTCTATAGATCTTTCACTTTGCACTTCTAGTAGTAACAAATGTACGGAAGTGGGGGTAGCCTCAGCGGGGGGGACTGGAAGTGGGGGTTGGGGGGGGTCAGCGGGGGGGTTACCGAAGAGGGGGTATCTGTCCCCTCTCCCTCCCCTCCCCCCTCCCCTACCCCCCCATCTTTTACCTTTTCACCCCCCCCCCCTTCCCCTCTCGGACTAGCGTACGGAAGCGGGAGGGTGACGGGAATAGGGGTGCCCAGCAGGGAGAGGGGGGGGGGGAAGACGGGAGAGGGGGTACTTGAAGGGTTAAGATAAGATCTTGGGCCCTCGAATGACCACAAGATTATAATCACGGAAAAGGTTAAGGACATTAGGTTAATGACCAGGCTAGAATATGAATTTACTCTCTAATGCAAGTCCGAAAATAAAATAAAAAATCGTCACTGAACGTAAGACTCGATAAATTATTTAAGTTTTTGCTGGATGTATTGTATCATTATCTTCTTATTTCTCATTTCTCAACATGTTTCTTCTTATTTCTTTCCTCAACTTATATATATATATATTTTTTTACACCGGTTATTTGGTGCCATCTAACCCTAAACACTGCAGCACCAAGTCTTTTTTTTCTGATTTTGCATTAATTAATGTCTTATATCTCATTTCTTAACTTATTTCTTCTTATTTCTTTTCTCAACTTGCATTTCTTTATATTTTCTGCCTGCTCTTCGGTGTCATATGATCTTAGACGTTGCCGCATCGAGTTTACCTTTTTCCGTGAAAAAGGGATCATGTGTGTGTGTGTGTGTGTGTGTGTGTGTGTGTGTGTGTGTTCCATTCCCCTCTGATTCTTGAGAAATCTGCTGCTAGCTCGAAATTTTGTGGGCCAACTTTTTTAGCCGAATATATGCTCCGAAGCGGAATTTAGTGAGGATTCTTATGGTATCTTCAAATTCCTCATACGTCTATTAGTTCCCGCGTTACACCGATAAAACTGATTTTTTTTCTCTCGTCAGAGTAGCCTAACAAATAAAAATCACTCAAAGCTCCTCATCTACGTTCCTTAGAAAGATTGCCATATGTTACTATTGAGAAACTTATCCCAACAACTGCAAATTTGACGCACTTTCATTTTTTTCTTCTGATTTTGCATTAATTAATGTCTTATATCTCATTTCTTAACTTATTTCTTCTTATTTCTTTTCTCAACTTGCATTTCTTTATATTTTCTGCCTGCTCTTCGGTGTCATATGACCTTAGACGTTGCCGCATCGAGTTTCCTTTTTCCCTAGATCAAGATAGCGATCAACCGAAGGCAACCCAGAAATACCTCAGTGAGTCAGTGGAGGGAAGGGAGAGCGATGTGAGAGGGAAAGTGTGCGTGTGTGTGTGTCTGTGTGTGTGTGTGTGCGCGTGTGTGAGTGTGTGTGTGTGTGCGCGTGTGTGAGTGTGTGTGTGTGTGTGTTCCCTTCCCTCTGATTCTTGAGAAATTTGCGGCTAGCTCGAAATTTTGTGGGCCAACTTTTTTAGCGGAATATATGTTCCGAAGCGGAATTTAGTGTGGATTCTTATGGTATCTTCAAATTCCTCATACGTCTATTAGTTCCCGAGTTACACCGAGAAAACTGAATTTTATTCTCTCGTCAGAGTACCTAACAAATAAAAATCACTCAAAGCTCCTCATCTACGCTCCTTAGAAAGATTGCCATATGTTACTATTAAGAAACTTATCCCAACAACTGCAAATTTGACGCACTTTCATCGAAAACTTAATTTTTAATCATTTTTTATTTACTTTTATGGCGCGTTTCGCGTCATCGTCCGCCAGAACCTTTTACCCTTGAGGACATGAAATGCGTCATCGTGCGCGAGAGGGTTAAATAAGTCAGATTTATCTCAAATTCACTGTCTGGGCAGACAAATATTCGGATAAGAGAAGGCAAACCAGTTTGTAGATATATATAAATATGCTGTATATTCACGTCTTGTTGATTTGGGTATAAATACTCCTGAATCCCAACAGTTTCGCTCAACTCTCCCTTCCATCATATCTTTCTCCCTCCCTCTTCTCTCTCCTCCCCCCCTCCTTCCCTCCCTCCCCTTCCCTTTCCTTCCCTCGTGTTATTAAATAAGTCAGATTTATCTCAAATTCACTGTCTGGGCAGACAAATATTCGGAAAAGAGAAGACAAACCAATTTGTATATATATATATATATATATATATATATATATATATATATATATATATATATATATATATATATATATATATATATTCACGTCCTTATGGATATCTTCTTGTTGATTTGGGTATAAATACTCCTGAATCCCTACAGTTTCGCTCAAACATTGTTGGAGAGCCTCCCAGGTGAACGCGTATTCCAATGGTGAACTCCAGGAAAAAGGAACTCTTACACGTTCTATACTCCCAACATAACGATATATCCAGATCTGTGTTAAATTTTCCCACCATATTCTATATGACATTACAATGCTTGAATTGGACAAAGAAACATCATTTGTTTTTAATTTTAAAACTTAAAGAAGAAGAACTGCCCTTTAAAATGCTGTATCACATGTATAACTCGTATACAATACTCATCACAAAAAAAAAAAAAACACTCGTGCACCCGATTACAAAAACAAGAAGTGAACACTCCGTTTCGACACAATTTTTTTGCAATTGACAGTGGTTCTTAATGAAGTTAAGAGTAATGGTATTTTCAACTTTAAACACTTTTCAAGATTTTGTGATATGACACTAGCCATGTATGTCCAATTACGTTTAGTCTTCGTCATTGTCCGACACAACAAGGTCCGAGTTCACGTCATCGACGTCTTCAACGTTGTCATCATCATCTTCACTATCATCCCCAGTTTGTAGACGAACATCAGCCAGCTGAGCAGGAATATCCTCTCCTTGGAACCAAACTGGTTGCAGATGCCATTGTACCAATCTCCATCCATGTTGTTCTGGATCTGGGATGTCTGGGTTTGGTTGATGTGCCGACCGCCATATTGCGACTTGGTAGTTTACTCGGTTGACATGTTCTCTGAGTGTTTTCTTACAAGGAGGGAGTGATGACATATCTACATTTTTCAAAGATTCTACCCCTCCTTTAGAGCAGACGTCATTGATTTTTGTGTACCGGACAACGTTCACATCCCTAAGGCGTGGTTTTCCGTAGACAGCACAGGTGAACTCTTCCAGTTTTTGATGCAGCTGTTCCGACACAGACCAATCAACCCCAAGTTGGCTCAGCGAGTGTTCATATTCTGGTGATTTCTGGATGATTTTGAGTGGCTTCACTTTTCCATGACCTTTCAGTGCACTTGTGGTGTCACAGCCAGTGAAAGCATGCAATGCGAGCAGTGCTGTACAGTGTGTCTGTGTGTACTCCTGCGCCATGTCCGTGATGTTCACTATCTGCCGTTTGTTTCCAGTGCCAGTGTCGAATAGAACCACGATATCCTGGAAACTCCTTGCATAGTGGAGTAGCAGGAAAAGAATATCACTGTCTGGGCTCTTGACTCTGGCATATTTGTGTCCTTGTCTTTCCGCGTACTCGATGTACAGAATGATCCTCGTGTCGGTTTCTTCTTGTTCTGAGTGCAAGTCGACTATTTCTGTTACGGTGACATTCTTTCCGTCTGTGGAGGAGAGAAGGTAAGCTTTACCATGGGCAAAGAACGTCAGTTCTTTCCGCTCATGTCTGCTGCATACTCCTCAGTGCTCCACTGTGCAAGTAGTAGATCTATCAGTTGGTTTTTGTTCTCATCGTTAGCAAGAAATGCTTTCCAGTCGGCTGGTTTCTTGGTTGAAGGACCTCCTATGATCAGCTTTTCAGAGACGCCTCTTCTTCGCCGTTCAGTTGACTTGACGGATACTTCTTTGTATGTGTCTGTGCTGAATACACAGTCTCCATCTGGCAGCATATTGAATATCTTTCTACAGATCTGTCGGAAATTCCCGGGGACTTCAGTGAGGCAATAGAACAGCACATTACCATCCACTATGGTCAGCGTCTCTGTGATTGGAGGAAGCGGGAAGCTTTCTTTGTTCTCACAAAGTTTGTGCAATGCCTTAGACTTGTCAGTCTTGACCAGAAAGTGCCCTGGGAGTCCGATGCTATAGGGTATCGTTGTCAGAGGGTAAGCCATGAGATCTTTCAAATCCAACTGTATTCCCTGTTGCTGGGATTGGACCAAGAAGTAGAAGGCGCTGTTCGATTGTTCCTTGTATTGCATCATCCGATTCTGTGCTGCGTTTAGTTTGACCTTCTTGTTGATGTCCTCGAATGACTTCAATTTCAGGGACTTCACAGGTTGGAAGAAGTCTTTCCCAGTTTCCAAGCGAGCCGCCACAAATTCTTCACGTGCTTTCTGTCCAGCTTTCTCCGCGTGCAAAATATCACTGGCTATATTCTCAGGGACTACGGCACCCGACGACAGAACAACCAATAGCTCTTTCATTTCCACATCGAAGGGATTCGTGAAGCAGCGAAAAGCAGCAAGAGCTTGTTGCACAGTCTTCTCACTTTTCCTTATTTCTGCATCAGTCAGGTCCCGGTGTTTGGTTTTGCTCGAGTCCTCCTTCTTCAAACCTGCCATCTGAAAGGTCACGTCGGCATACTGAGATCTTGCGTGCGTTGTCCTCACCCATCTCTGATAGGCATTGTAATTGGTCAGAAGACCAACTCCACCAGACCTTGACTTCGCGTGACGCATAAACGTTTCCTCCATAGTCTTGTCAACTGGGGCGCGGTTCCCTGGTATGAAGGATCGTGCGACACTGATGGCACCCAATTTCAACAAGTGAGTTGCTCCTGGGTGGGAATTCTCTATGTTTGCGAGATATAGAGAGAAGAAGGTCAGGTACCTTGCATAGTTATGTCCTCCGAATGAAAAGAACAAATCTGCCATCATGTGCATAGTATGCGCATAGAGATGGAAATTGTTCTGCTGCACGGCCTCCAGCAAGGACTGCACCAGGGAGACATGGTCCATGTAGGACATCCAGAAGGATGCAGTTTTCCCAAGGCTTCCATCCCGAACTTCCGCACGAAAATCCATGTAGTCCTTGATGTACTGATCAAGACTCTCCTCCTCCAAAATTGCTCCGATTGTGTCTGGATTAGGACATTTCAAAAACGAGTCGAGCTTCTGAAGTGCATCCGGCGTCAACGAAGCGAAACAGGAACCTTCTTGTCTCTGTTTGTGGAACTTTTCCAGGAGTAGTCGTTCAAGTGCCTCTTTTATTACTTTGTGGCAATGAAGCGCTCTCTCGTAGTGTTTGCCAGTCAAGACCCCTTCCAGTGAACCAGACGCAATAAGACCTGGTTCAATGAGGACATCAGAAAACCCGGAGCCTCTCAGCTTCTTTCCAATCATTTTGAAGTAAGCACCGATGAGATGAAAACTGCCGATCAGAATAATGTGCTTGTCGTACCTCTCTGGTTCGCTCCAAATCAGTGGATAAGCCTTCATACAGACTCCTAGATCAAATGTGGTTATCACATACATTTGGTTGACCTCACTTGTTGCCTTTTCTGCGCACTTCAAGCACTCTGCTACTGTTTTGTACTCGATGATGGGTTTGGGAATGACGGGATAGTAGTCAATCGTAGTGAGTCTACTTGGAGTGATTCCCAGTTGTGACACGAACCCAGTCCATCCAGGCACAGTCTGACTGATGTAGGAACTCATTCTGCATAATGTCCAGAATATCTGAAGTTTGGTTGCCTTCTCCAATGCGGGTGGTCCTTCCTCAAATGTGCGTTGTGAAATCTGAAGAACTGGGCTCTTTCGAATGTTGACGTAGCATTCAGGAAGCTCGACTTCTTGCAATTCCAGGGATCTTTTACCAGTCCGCTGCAGGCTTTCAGGTTCTGGTCGGCCACCTTGTTGACCCCCCACGTCTTGGAGCATTATGCCATGAGCCGTGTGGATGGATCCCTTTCCTGTGAGATTGTGGATATTCTGGTCGAAGTTGTCGAACTCAGAATGGAATACTGAATGGACAGGATCTGGGTTCCTCACAATCTGGTTGGTCAAAAGAGCTGAGGACCTTTCAGTAGCCTCTGCTAGAGCTGTTTCCAGTTCCAGAGAGAATGCATAATTCTCACAGTGTCCAAGCTTGTTCATTAGGGATATGAGTTGTTCACTTCTGAACAGGTGTCGCAGCGTCAAGCAGAGGAGCATGTGCTTTGGCAGTTTCCATTCTCCAGTAGTCGCAGCTCTGCATATGTCCTGAAATATGTATACACAAAACGTAACATATCAAATATAACACAACGTAACAACAACGTACATTGCTGGTAACATACTGTTTTTGGTTCATGTTGTTTACTACTGATGTGCAGGTAAGTTTGATGTACAGGTAAGTATATAGAATAATGATGTAGACCTATGTGTTATCATTATTTACTCATCCATGTATAGCAATGTTTTTATTTGAATGATTACTGGTCGATGAGTCGTTGGGATATTTATACTGACCTGTCCAATTGACTCCACTAGCCTGTGCTATTTTGAAGATTCCTTGTTGGGTTTTCCGAACAGGAGACATGGCAGGAACTTATGCAGCTGCTGTGGAATAACACTGTCTTCAGTTCTCAGGTCTTGAGCCATTGGTGGCCATCTGATGTCCTCGGAGTTCTTGTAGGTCTGGACGATTTCCTGAATGAAAAATGGATTTCAGAATGTACAGCTGCTGTGCATTCAAACTCGGCTTAGTATTTCAAAATATTTTTTTTCAAGATAATTTCACAAAAATTTATAACACTGAAAATATAATACATTTATAATTACCTCATGCAGATGGACTCCACAGTCCTGTATCATATCTCTGGAACCAAGTATGTATGCTCTCTTAATGGCTGTCTCTATGTCAGTTGATCTGTTATAGATAATGCTGGACTTGAAGGTACCAAGGTTGCAGAAGGCAATTCGATCATTGTATTTCTTTTGTAGTTTCTCTTTCAGATTTTCAGACCGATAGTTCTCATTTGGAAAATCAGTGTCTCTCAGTTTTGTCACATACATCAAGCGCAGTTCATTCATGGTCGCCACATTGCTGTCCCGTATCACGCTGTCCTCGATGGCTTTGGATACAATGGAAAATGCAGCATGATGGGCCTCTTCCATATTCAACTGCTTTTGCTTCTGGTCATCGTCATTGCTTCTCCATTTTGCGGAGTCCTGAAGGTATGCACAACGACAGGACCTATGGTACTTGGCCTCAACAGCAAAGAGATCATGTCCTCGAATTCGCCGCAGCAGTGCTTCATCCGATCTCCTCTCTGCTGTCTCTAGAACTGATTTCCACCCTTCCTTCTCAAAGATGCACAGTCCCTCGGTTGTCCAATTGCCTTTCTTCTTGATCTTCTTTTTCTTTTCTGATTTGCAGAAAATGCAGTCTGGGTTGAAGATGATTTTATCAGCCGATGATCGCCTTGGTCGTGATGTAGTGGCTTCAGGAACTTCATCTGCAGGTTTCAAGCGATTCAGGTTCGCAGTGAATCTTTGGTAGCACACCATATGGTAGCCATGGTGGTTTTCCATCACATCAGGTATTTTGGCACATGCTGCTTCCATTCTGTACGAAGAATATGCTGGTTGTAAAAGTCGTTTTTCTTTGATGTCACGAAGTCTTGCGATTCGACCTTGAGAGTCCTTGGTTTCTGACAGCAGTAGGATTTCTCCATAATGCAGCCCTTCACAATGGACGATGCAAACCCTCTTTGCCTCATCGTCCTTCTTCTTCTTCTTGGGCTGGGGCTCAGAGTCGTCAGATGACATGACTATCTTAGTAGCATCACTTGTTCAGGAGATTCTGCAAATAGAAGGACATTCGATTTAAACACATTTGTGAACACCAGTGATTTTATTGTCAATCAAAAGATAATTTAACACAAATCCGGGGAATTTGTTTCGAAATGGCGGGTACCCGCACACAAATGATCTTGCAGTTACAACAAATGTTTACAACCTCTAAATATCATACATCATTGTAAGGAGTACTCAATTCTCTTTAATTTGACACCATAACCATGTTTATACAATAAATACAAGTGGAGTAACAGCAAAGAGAAAATATAGAATAATATCGAGTCGCGGAACTGACGCAATTTGCCCGATTTTGGGTACCCTCACATATCGGCCCACCACACACAGTGGATCCCAACTTTTTTCCTGTTAAGTCTCGATTTTGTGTTCAGGACATGATAAGGCTTCAGAAAAACATAGTGAAGTCAAGTTGTGGGGGGGGTGCACGAGCGCCTATTCTGGCCCACCGCCTATATGGTTTAAGCTCTCAGCTACTTCTGATCTTACTCTCTTAAGCCTTTGCAGTTACTTTCTTAAACCCTCGAAGTCCGCCTTCCTGAAGTCAGGTATTAAGTGTTGTTTCTGCTGACTCTATCCTCCCATTTAATATTAAATTTAATTTCCTTATGATCACTGTTACCTAATGAACCCCCAACCTCAATGTTGCTTATTATGTCCTCTTTATTAGTTAACAACAAATCCAAAATATTTTCTTCCCTCGTTGGTGTTCTAATTAACTGCTTAAGGAAACTATCCTACGGCGGGAAATGAAAAAGAACCATGCAGCATGGAAAAACTGCATGGAAATTTGTGTGCCTGTGAGAACAAGACAACGCTTGCTGAGCACCCAATGATGATCACAAGACTAAGATTCCCACCTGCGGGATATACTGTGAAATTTATTAATCATGCTAAAGCATATGAGCCATCTTATTTAGCATTCTATGTCTTTGAGAGTATTCTCGTAAAGCCTTCTTCGAATGGGTGTAAAGAGACATCACTTTGCCATAGCGTATGCTTACATTATAGTGAATAGAAACGGGGAAACAGTAGAAAGCGGATCCTATTGTGGAAGTAATGCTGTAAACCATTTTAGCTGAACCCACACTGTTTTGTATATAGAACGAACTTACATTAGCTGAACTCACACTGTTTTGTATATAGAACGAACTTACATTAGCTGAACTCACACTGTTTTGTATATAGAACGAACTTACATTAGCTGAACTCACACTGTTTTGTATATAGAACGAACTTACATTAGCTGAACTCACACTGTTTTGTATATAGAACGAACTTATATTAGCTGAACTCACACTGTTTTGTATATAGAACGAACTTACATTAGCTGAACTCTCACTGTTTTGTATATAGAACGAACTTACATTAGCTGAACTCACACTGTTTTGTATATAGAACGAACTTACATTAGCTGAACTCACACTGTTTTGTATATAGAACGGTCTTACATTAGCTGAACTCACACTGTTTTGCATATAGAACGAACTTACATTAGCTGAACTCACACTGTTTTGAATATAGAACGAACTTACATTAGCTGAACCCGCACTGTTTTGTATATAGAACAAACTTACATTAGCTGAACTCACACTGTTTTGATTATAGAACGAACTTACATTAGCTGAACTCGCACTGTTTTGTATAAAGAACGAACTTACATTAGCTGAACTCACACTGTTTTGAATATAGAACGAACTTACATTAGCTGAACTCACACTGTTTTGAATATAGAACGAACCCACACTCCTGGAATAAGTTAAAATTTTCTAAAGGCTACAATAAAATCAATATGACCGATGAAGATACGGCACGTCACAATGAACAAACTCACTGTCTTTTCTGTAAATATGGGTTTTAAAAGGTATAGGAGTAAAACATCATGACCATGAAAAATCATGAAACAATTACATTGAAGCTTATTGTAATAGATGCAACCTTCAAATGAAAAAAATCACAAATTGCAGCGCACTCTCATTGCACATAATGCGGATTACGACATGACGTTAATCCCGCGTGAATAAACGCTACGTGACTTTGAAAATCAAACTAAGACCAAAACATTCAGTTCAGAAATACCATGAAGTCATCATAAATGACTTGAGATTTATTGACGCGTATGTCTTTGTCTGGTTCACTCGCGGCTTTAGCGAACCAATTCATCAGCAATGGGAACGAACCCATATGCACACAACAGATGTTGAAAGATGTGCCAGCACCTGCGTTACCATTATTGATCAAGGGAAAGCAGGTTTTTTGTTATGACTATATGGATTCGATGGAACGATTTTCTGAGACACGTCTTCCATCTCGCGAAGATTTTTTCAATTCGCTTCAAGAAGCAGAACTTTCCGAAAGTGATTATAAACATGCTCAGAATGTTTGGAAAGTAGCTGGGTGTCAGAGCCTGATGGACTATTTGTTGCTTTATGTAAAAGTGGATGTTGGCCTTCTATGTGATGTCTTCCTAGAGTGGAGAGGTATTTTGAAAACCCAGTGGAGGTTGGATATTGTAAATTATGTTAGCCTGCCAGGATTTGCCTATGACTCTTTTCTGTTAAAAACACAGCAGGAATTAGAGATGCTTAGTAGCCCACACATATATCATTGCATTCAAACAAATGTGCGTGGGGGCTACACAAGTGTTGTGCGTCGTTTTGTACGCACCAATAACATCTACACGAACCCTCTGTTTAATCCAAAACATGATAGAAACACTTTCCTTTCATATCTTGACTTCAACAGTCTTTATCCCACTGTAATGCAAGAGAAGTTACCATGTGGAGATATGAGAAAACTAGATGAGACAGAAATGCACTGGTTTTTGAGCGGGAGGGGGGCTAGGTCAATCAAGCAACCGATGGCGATTTTGGATACCTCATTCTGTGCGATACTGAGGCTGTCTCACGTGAAGTCATTGAGAAAACGGATGACCTCCCACTGACCATCAGAAGACACAATATCATCAATAGAGATATATCGTCAGCCGCACACGAATGGTATGAAGAAGAAAACCGTCCAGTACCGTGTAAGAACATAAAACAGATTGGAACACATGTTGCTCAGGAGAAACTGCTGTTTGCTCTGTCCCTCCTTAAACTGCTTATTCAACTAGGCCGGGTTGTTAAAAAGTGCATGCTATTTATATGTTTAAGCAAAAGCACTTTCTTGCGGACTTCATTCAGGATAACATAGAAGCCCGCAAAAGTGCTACTTGCCCTATCAAGAAAACTGCAATCAAGTGTATTTCAAACAGCATTTTTGGTCGATTCCTGATGAACGCGGCCAAATATAGTGAAGACATAGATATTGTCACCAACCGCGAAAAGTTTTTGAAGCTGGTCCGAAGTCCTTACTTTAAACGCGTTGTACCCCTCAATGATGGTCATGTAGTTGTAGTTCGCCATAAGAAATATTCACAGGTGAATCATCCAAACTACATTGGCCGCTACGTCCTAGAGCTGTCCAAGCTGCGACTATTTGATTTCTTTTACAGTATCATGAAGGCTCATTACGGGGATCGGGCGAAACTAGTGTATTGTGACACTGATTCCTTAATAACAGAAACTGAAACTCCTGATCTATTAGCAGAGTACTCGCAGGAACCCTTTAAAAGCTATATAGACACAAGTAACTTTAGCTCCTCACATTCCTTGTACAACACAGACAACAAAGGCAAGCTCGGATTTCTCAAGTCTGAAGTGAGGGAAAGAACCATCTCAGAATTTGTAGGTGTAAGACCAAAGTGCTACTCCATCCTCTTGGCAGACGGTGACCGGTTGAGTTCAGCTAAGAGCGTTCCAAAGCTCATAAAGAAAAAAAATTGCTCATCAGCGATACAAAGACGTCCTATTCCAGAAGCAAACATTTACCTTTGGCTATCAGGGATTCACAGTGCGTAATAGACGAATGAGTACAGTAAAATATCCCAAGAGAGGGATATCTGTAGTTGAGGACAAAAGTTACTACTTTAGCACCTTGGAGTCACGATCTTACGGTCATCCCGATAATTCTACAGAGGTAGAGGAGGAGGAGGAAGAGAAGGAGGCTGTAATCATAATTTGACCAAATTCCAATAAACATTGAGTTTGTTTGACTTGTTTATATGCCCTTTATCAAAAAATGGATGAAAAAAAACAATGATTGTCTTAAAATTTATTCGATTTGTGGAAACATGTAGATAAAACGCGTCTATGTTTCGATCTGGCTCATATAAAAAAAAAAAAGACTCGCGAAATGTGCGCGGCGGCGGCAGCAGCGGGCCCTGCGGCGACATCATGCGACGACAGGATGCGACAGGATTGCGTGGGCTCAGGGCGGGGCGGGGCGGGAGAAAAGAAATAAGAAGAAATAAGTTAAGAAATGAGATATAAGACATTAATTAATGCAAAATCAGAAAAAAAAAGACTTGGTGCTGCAGTGTTTAGGGTTAGATGGCACCAAATAACCGGAGTAAAAAAATATATATATAAGTTGAGGAAAGAAATAAGAAGAAACAAGTTGAGAAATGAGAAATAAGAAGATAATGATACAATACATCCAGCAAAAACTTAAATAATTTATCGAGTCTTACGTTCAGTGACGATTTTTTATTTTATTTTCGGACTTGCATTAGAGAGTAAATTCATATTCCAGCCTGGTCATTAACCTAATGTCCTTAACCTTTTCCGTGATTATAATCTCGTGGTCATTCGAGGGCCCAAGTTCTTATCTTAACCCTTCGAGTACCCCCTCTCCCGTCTTCCCCCCCCCCCCCCTGCTGGGCACCCCTACTCCCGTCACCCTCCCGCTTCCGTAGGCTAGTCCGAGAGGGGTTGGGGGGGTGGGGGGTTGGGGGGGGTTGGGGGGGGTTGGTGAAAAGGTAAAAGATGGGGGTGGGGGGGTAGGGGGGCAGATACCCCTCTTCCGTAACCCCCCCGATGACACCCCCAACCCCCACTTCCAGTCCCCCCCGCTGAGACTACCCCCCCTTCCGTACATTTGTTACTACTACTTCTAATTCTCTTCCTGATTTTCGTTGGCGGGTCTTACCAGACTTGTATGGCAGTGACCACTTTCCAATTTTATTGGAACGCATTGATTCTGTACCACAGTCACGCCTTTCTCGCTGGCGTCTAGATAAAGCAGACTAGCAGCGATTTACGGAACTTACCTCCTCTCTTCGTCCGTTGGCTGACTTTGGAACTTCTGACGAGGCTGCATCCTATTTCACTGATGCCCTTAATTCTGCAGCCCTTCAATCCGTCCCCAGGACGTCTGGCCGGTTCCCTAAACGTCCTGTTCCCTGGTGGAACGCCGCTTGTACTACTGCTGTGCAAGAGAAGCGTGCTGCATTCTCTCGACTTCGTCGTCACCGTGGGGACCCCCAGTGTTTGGATGCTTTTCGGCGAGCGCGTGCTCGAGCACGACGCACTTTCAAGGAGGTTCAACGAATTTCTTGGAAGGCTTATCTCTTCCATCACTACCAGAACTACACTCACAGAAGTCTTTAACAGAGTTCGTAAGATCTCTGGGAAGTTTTCCCCCCCTCCCCCTCCAGTGTTATCGCATGCAGGGGAAACAGTGGCGGACCCTAAGACTGTTGCTGACCTATTCGCCAAGCACTTTGCCAGTGTCTCTAGGAAAGATCCTACTGCACCAGGGGCTCGTCATCGCCGGGATTTGGAATCACTCGGCGTTAACTTCGCTTCCACCGGAGGGGAATCTTATAATATTCCATTTTCTCTCTCCGAGTTGAAGACGGCTTTATCCCAGTGTCATGATTCCTCGCCAGGTCCAGACGACATCCCTTATGCTTTCTTACGCCACATATCTGACTGTGGTTTTACATTTTTATTGAATCTTTACAATTTCATTTGGCGTACCGGTGATTTTCCATCTCTGTGGAGTGTGGCTGTAATTCTTCCCATTCTGAAGCCTGGGAAAGATCATCTCCAAGCAACTAACTATCGACCTATTTCTTTAACATCCTGCATTTGTAAAGTGATGGAGAAGATGGTGAATGTCAGGCTTACGTGGTACTTGGAGAGCCGAAATTTACTGACCCCGGTGCAATATGGTTTCCGAAAGGTGCGCTCCACTTCGGATGCTCTTTTATCCTTAGAGTCCTCAGTTTGTGAGGCGTTTGCCAATAAACACCACCAGGTGACCGTGTTTTTTGATCTGGAGAAGGCCTATGGCACCCCTTGGTGTCATGGAATTTTACTTAACCTGTTTGAGTTTGGTCTTCGTGGCCGTCTCCCTGTTTTTATTCAGGAGTTTTTATCTCATCGTCTTTTACGGGTTAGAGTGGGGAGTACTCTTTCCGGGGTTTGTCCACTTGAGGATGGTATACCACAGGGAAGTATTCTCAGTGTTACGCTATTTGCTGTGGCTATTAATGGAGTCGTTGGTGTCCTGCCTGATGGAGTTCATAGCTCCTTATATGTAGACGATTTATCCATTTCGTTTTCTGCGGCAAGGGTGTCGTTGATTGAACAAAAACTGCAATTGACTATTAATAGAGTCGCCAATTGGGCAAATACGCGCGGCTTTCGATTTTCGTCCTCAAAGACAGTAGCTATGCATTTCTGTCGTCTTCGAGGCGTTCATCCGGACCCTGACTTATATCTTGGTAATAGGCGACTGTCCTGTGTAGAGACGACTCGTTACCTCGGTCTTTTATTTGATAGCCGCCTAACCTGGGTGCCTCATTTACGTTACGTTAAGGCGGCTTGTCAGAAACCCCTGTCCCTCCTTCGTGTTTTAGCTCATACCTCTTGGGGTGCAGACAGGGACACGCTACTCCTCTTCCACAGAACACTCATCCTTTCCAAGTTGGAATATGGCTGCGAGGTATACTCCTCCGCCAAGGAGGCTCGCCTACGCGTGTTGGACTCAGTACATCACGCCGGGGTCCGTTTGGCTACTGGTGCATTCCGGTCTTCACCGATATCTAGCCTCCTCGTGGATGCTGGCGTCCTGCCTCTGGATTTGAGACGCCAGTCCTCTCTATTCCGTTGCTGGTTCCGCGTCCAACGGCTTCCAGAATCAGATCCTTGTGTGTCAATTTTGCGGGATTCCCGTTCGCCTGCATATGATGAGCGACCTAGTCTCCCTAAACCTTTTGGGTTTCGGGTAGCGTCTGCCATGACACCGTTGTCTTTCCCTCCCATTCCTATCTGCCCTTATCGAGTACCTAGGGTTGGATACTGGCAGTTGCCCGGTGTATCCGTGTGTTCTCCCACTATAGATAGTAAGAGGGATTTACCGCCATATGCGTCCCGAGCTTTATTTTTAGAGTATTTCACTGAACACACGGACTCCATCCTTGTCTTTACTGAAGGCTCTAAATTGGATGCTGGAGCTGGCTTTGGTGTTGTGTTCCCCTCCTTCTGTCGGGGAGGTAGTCTTTCTTCTGTTGCTTCTGTATTTACTGCAGAGCTGTCTGCAATAGTCGTCTCTTTACAAATTATTTTTACGCTTCCTGTGGACTCTTTTATGATCTTTAGTGATTCTCGTAGCGCTCTTTCTGCGCTGGGCTCCTTTACTCCCTCTGTTAATCCCCTAGTTTTATCTGCTCTCGAGTGGCTGTATTTGCTCAGCAACAGGGGATATCGCGTTGGGTTTTGTTGGGTTCCAGGACGCGTTGGCGTACACGGGAACGAACGAGCTGATGGACTTGCAAGGGAGGCAGCTGCTAGAGCTGCCCCTCCTAGTGCTGTCCCATGTACAGATATGTTTCCAGAGATTCGCAAGGCATTTCTTGCCAGTTGGCAGGAGAGGTGGAATGCTCGGGGTGTGACTTCCAAAATGGGAGAGATTACCAGGACTGTGTCTCGTCCTTGGTCATACGAAAGTGTCCGTGACCGTCGCTCGCAGACAGCCTTGACCCGTCTTCGGACGGGTCATACGCGTCTAACACATGGTTACCTCATGTCCCGGGGAGTGCAGCCTTATTGTGATGACTGCTTGGTTCCCCTGACCGTGCGGCACTTGCTGGTCGAGTGCCCCAGTTTGGGGGACCTGCGAGTGCGATACCTGTCGCAGTGTCGGGGAGAAGACGGATCATTCCGTCTCTCGCTGATGCTGGGAGGCAGATGCCTTTCCCCGGGACATGAGGTACTTCTCTTTATGGAGAAGGCTGGCCTTCTCCATGTGTTATGACCGTTTTCTGTGTGATTTGTTTCGTCTCGTTTTGTTTGGCTTTGCTCTTAGTTTCCTTTTTTAGGTTCCTTTTTTAGCCCTTTTAGTTTAGTTTTTTTTCTTCTTCTTTTTTTAGTTTTTAACTCATTGAATGCGGTGCCATATGACCCTGGCTGTTGCGACGCTTAATTTAAATCAATCAATCAATCAATCAATTTGTTATTGGTTATAAAGTAATTGACTGATAAAGTGTGTATCTACAAAGAATATGAATTTAAGAGTGATTAATAAATTGTTTTAATGAAAATATAAAAGTTTTTTGCCAAAAACATACAGGCCAGTCAATATTTCACTGCTGCTTGACTGCTGCTGCTGCTGTCCTATCCCTAGCACATCATCAGCTGTGTCAATGCTGAATGGCTCTGGTACCCCTTCAAATACATGAGACGACCAGCCTATGATGTCATACACCAGTTTATCTACCACAGTTAATGTCATAGTTAGGTAGGCGCCTGTGTATCTGTGGTGCCACGCATGTGGGGCACTCAGGTGCTGGGGGAAATGTCATTGTCATGAAGGGGCAGGGGTAAACCAGTGTATGCTGTGAGGCCTTGGTGTGAAAGTTCCCTGTCTGAACTGTGCAGCTAATCCCCCGTACAGTGAGGGCCTTTTTCATTCTCTCAGGGGCTGTGCAGCTGAGAGAGTGGTGTACATGAGTGTGAATGTGTGAGTAAGTGTGTGCCTGTCTTGGCTACCACCCTTCTTTGGGGGAAGACAGCCAAGGTATTTAGATAGATTGAGAGTCATTGACAGATGAACATTAAAAAATATCTATATCAAATATGCAGTTCACTGCTATGAACTTATTAACTTTAAGCTGAAATAAAGGCATTACTTGTGGCCAGTATAGCTGCATTCAGTAAGCGCGAAAAAAATAACTAAAATAAGTTTTACATTTAAAGACATAACAACTCAAAAAAAGTTACCAGTCTGCCGCTGCTCATTCTTGTACGCGGCTTCTTGTATGCGGCCAATGCGAGGCTTTGATATTTGTTGTACGTTGTACCAGCGCCTCTCACAATCACCCTGCATACAGGGAAGGCACTGTCAGGGTATAGATATGAAGCGAATTTCTTAATAGTTTCACTATGGCATACTATTTATTTACCATACCTTCTCCAATAACATGCAATACATGCTGTGGTGGAAAACTAAATCAGTACCGGTATTTTATTTTCATCCATCATAAGACATAAACTTTTTAGTTGTTATGAACATGTCCATAAATACTACTTTTCATTACCTACTTTTCTAAAATGCTTTTCTCTAAGTGGGATGATATTACACAATACAGCTATACAAAAAAAATTCAGAGCATTAATCTTAATTCCATTCTTTTGAGTACTTATAACCTAACATTATATCACCATAAACTGTTTGACCAATGCTATCAAAATAATATTTTAATCTTACTTTACCATTCTCATCAAATCTACCTATTCCGATATAGTCTTAACATAAAATACTTGTAAAAGTGTTCAGAGTCTGGCATGCCCAACCAACCCACCCCCCCAAAAAAATCTAAATAAAGAATAAATAAAATAACAGGTAAATATGACTTAACTCACTTATACTAACCCCCTTTCCACCCCTTTCCACCCTTACAAACTTGGAGACCTACCATGTTAGGTTAGGACGTGTTAGGTAGGACAGGTTTAGCAGGAGTTGGTTGAGTTATGTTAGATTGTTGAGGGAGTGGGGGTTGCAGCAGAAATGGTCATAATGATGCTATTCACGTGGAGCAGTAGGAAAAAGTATGTTGTGTTTGGAAACTCTGTGGTTGTGTTCGTATACAAAAATACCCATTTGAGGAGTCTAGGTTAGTTTGCAAGTTACTTGAATCATGAATATGTGAATAGGCTATGTAACAAAAAAATAAAAAAAACATTAACCTTAATTTCATTATCTAACATTATGTCATCATAATCTGTTTGACCAATGCTATTAATATCCTATTTTAATCTTACTTTACCATTCTCATGAAACCTACCTATGCCCATATAGTCTTGACATAAAGTACTTGTAAAAGTGTCCATAGTCTAGCATGCCTAGCACCCCCCCCAGCCCCCCCCCAAAAAAAAAAAAGAATAAATAAAGAATAAAATAAAAGCAAATATGCCCTAACTATCTATACCAACCCCCTCTTCTCCCCCAACAAACTTGGGGACTTGCCATGTTAAGTTAGGATGTATTTGGTAGGACGGGGCAGGTTTGGCATGGTTAGGTATAGTAATGTTAGGTTGTTGAGGGAGAGGGGGTTGTGGCAGAAATGGTCATAATGAAACTATTCAGATACAGAATGAAAAGGTATGTTCTGTTTGGAAGGTCAGTGGTTGTGTTATGCAAAAAATACCCAATTGATTAGGTTAGGTTAGTTTGTAAGTTAATTGAACCATGAATATGTGATTACCAACCTTGTTACAGCTTCTGCCAGTTCAGTCCACGCTCTCTTCTTACCCTCAGAGATGATACTCTTCCCATAACACCCTCTGATGCTATGTCTTTTTTCATGAATTTGATGTAGGAGGCAAACCGTTTCATCTGGCGACCAATTAAACTTACTCCTTTTCTGCGCTGGTTCTCCGGCCCGTAGATGTGCTCATTGCGGCAGATGACGTGGTTATGGTGCAGTAATCTCAGCAGAGCAAGTTGTGACGAAGGAGGGGAGAGAAGGGTATTGACGAGTGACGAAGTAAAATCAGCCTTTGAGGCTGCTTCAATCTGCCACAAAAATTAATATTTTTTTGTGTTTGCCATTTATTATGTTTTTGTTGTATATTTATACATGTTTTCTATCTGCAAACCATTATTTCTTCATTTTTCTTTTGAAATATTTACTTAATTCATGTCGGTTGTTTACGTTTTGCACGGAGGCGTCCTTAGTAACGAGCCCGCCATAAAGAAGATGAAGAAGAAGAAGATAATAGGAACCAGGATTTGCTAATATTTACACTCAAAGCTGACGAGGATAGCTATTACTCTTAATAAATTAAAACTATTAACTTTGATAGTAGCTCTAAGGGTAAAAGTTAATAGCTTGTGAGGATATGGGCCCAGGTCCGTACACCCCAAGTCCAGGTCTCCTGTGGAAAACACATCTGCATTCCTCACGAGAAGCTCCCTGAGCTGTTTCACTTGGGGGTCCTTTAGACACTGGGAGCTCCTGGCAAACAGATCGCGCAGGTAGTCAGGCAACTCCCCCTGGGGCTTCGTCACGGTTCTCCTGTAGACACAGGTTGTCGGTTCCTGGTCGATCTCTTGGCACAACTCCACCATTGTCCCTTGTTTTATTTTCTTTGGGCTGAAGGAGACATTAGCCACGACAACAGGTACTTCCCCTGCAACATGGTCTGCCAAAATACTGCCTACAATCACCCCGTTTTCTACCGGGCATCAAATTCCACTCTCTACCACACCCAGGCTAGCCGGGGGGGCACCCGTAATATGTCAGGGTAACAGCATCTCTGACCTCGGCGGAATAATGGTGGTGCACTTGACCGTCATTGGCAGGCCCTCCTTGCTCACAATCATCAGTGGCACCCTCCTTCCTCCTAGAGTCAGCTGCTTAGCGCGGAAGTCCAACTCGCACCTGTGGGAGACAAGATAATCCATACCCAGGATACAAGGGTCGTCCATATCAGCCACGTAAACAGAGATGAACTCTTCCTTTCCTCCGAGCTCATACCTTCACGTCCACTGGGCCTTTGAGCTCTGCGTAGTGTCCAGTGAATCCGCACAGTCGATGCGACGTCTTAGGAAGCCGACGATGACTCACCACGTCAGGCCGCACCAGTGTGCGTTCCGAGCATGTGTCGACGACCACAGGCCAGAACACTCCGTCAACCTTGCCCTCCACTTGGCAGCTCGTCATGGATGTTCTCCTGCACACTAATATCTTCGGGGCATGTACAGGACAGACTAGTAGTTGCCCCCATGAACCAGTCCTCCTTAGTTTCCCTCGCCCGAGTGGTGGTCCCTCGATCGCTGGGGACACATTTTTCCGACACTCATTCTTCCAGTGTCCCTTTTCTCCACAGGTCTAGCACTTGGGTACTTCCCTGGGCTTCTTCTTAGCGCCACCTTCATCTTCCTTCTTCCTCTTATAGCATTCGGTCTCCTTGTGCCCAACCTTCTCGCAGTACCAGCACGTTCCTTGGAACCTGTCTGTGTCGCTGACAGCGCCCTTTCGTGCCCTAAAGCCAGAAGTCGAGTCGTCACTGAAGCTTGAAAAGCTAGACCTAACAAAGGACTCAAACTCCATGGCACGTGCCAGAGCTTCCTGCATTGATGTTGGCTTAGCTTGCTTCACTTGTATCTCCAGCTGAGGGTTGTCCAGGGCATCGATGAATTGATAACGTAGCAAAACCGTCAGTAGGTCAGGGCTGGCACCTGGGTATGCCTTGTGCGCCATGCTTTCAAGGTCCTGAGCGAGTTCCTGAAGAGACTCGCCGCGCCTCCTGTTGCGGGTTCTGAACGTAACCCTGAAGAGCTCGTACTGGTGCTTGGTCCCATATCGTTGCTCCAGCGCCTGTGCCAGCCCTCTGTAGCTGCCCTTTGTCGCATTGTCGAGCTGAGCAAGGACCTCCAGCGCCGCCCCTTTCAGGCTAGTGGCCAGCTGAACCGCGCATTCTTGGTCATCCCATCCATTCTGAGCTGCCAACAGCTCAAACTGAGCGCGGTAAGCCTCCCAGGAGACCTTGCCCTCAAACTCCTGAGGCTTCTTTCTAACAGGCGACCCCAGCAGACTCATGGGGCTGGCGGAACTTCTCGCGGGGGTAAATTCAGGCGTAACAGGGCTCAAACTACCCCGGACATGCGTAGGAGAAGCTTCTTGGGTACAAGTAGCCCCTGCAGGCACTGGCTGTCCGTTTCCATCCTAGCAGTCTTCAAGAGCCTTCACTTACTTCTAATATTTATTTGTGTGTCGTCTCCCATACCACCTTCGTCTCTTGTTGAAGATTTGTGTGTTCTTTCTCCACTTATATTAGGCGTTGTGTGTTCTTTCTCCACTTATATTAGGCGATGTCCCAAGTTCGTGGTCACATCAGTCATTTCTCTTGTGAAGCGATCTTCTAGCTGTTCTTTGAGTCCTTGGAGTGTTCCTCTTTTGTTGTAGCTGTGCTCTTTCTTGTTGTTCCTCGAGTTCGTGGAGTGCTCTTTTTTGTTTCTTCCCCTGTAGTCTCAAGGCTTCCAAAAGTTCACTCAACATGTCGTCCTTCTGGGCAGCTTGGGAACGAGTCTCCATGGCGAAAAAACAAATGCCTACACTCTTGACGCCAATGTTAAACCGGACGTGTTACCTGGGTTCCGTATCGCCGTCAGGAGACTCAGTGGGAGGGATATTATGTGAAACACCTTGTACAGCTTCTGTAGTTTAATATTCCTCCTAAGTACAATTCACTCTGCCTCCTCACTGACTACTAGGTGACTATGACTTACTATGAGTGGGACTGACTCCTCTCGCCCTCTTCTCCTATATATATACCGAAGAGTACAATCTAGAACGTTACAGTATATTCGATCATACAAGAGTGAACATGTAGCAAAGATAGGGTGAGTTGGCAACACTTCCCGCCTGGCGCCTGACCGCGGGCCCCGAGAGGCGCGGGAGGGGCCTTGCTTCCCGCCCCCCTGCTCTCTCCTCCCGGAGTCTTCCAGAGGCCCATAGACCACGGGGGAAACTTCCAGCACAACAATATGTTGTCTTAGAGAGAGAGAGAGAGAGAGAGAGAGAGAGAGAGAGAGAGAGAGAGAGAGAGAGAGAGAGAGAGAGAGAGAAAGAGGAGGAGGAGGAGGAGGAGGAGGAAATGAAGGGAGGCTTATGGTGGGTCTACTTCACACTTGAACTCAAATCCCACAACTGGAGACAGAGATGTGGCAGCGTGGTACGGAAGGAGAGACCCCCGCAGAATACGCCCCTTCCGCCAGTTGCTCCTGGATTGACTATACAACTACTACCACTACTACTATTACTACCGCTACTACTACTACTACCGCTACTACTACTACTACCACTACTACTACTACTACTACTACTACTACGACTACATCTTCAAATATAACAACTACATCCCCTCCCTATAACGTACTCCTTGTAATAGCATGATAAGCTCCTGCTCCTCACTGCTGCTCCTCTTCGTCATCATTATTCCTCCTCTTCCTTTCTCTTCTCACTTTCCTCTTGGTCATCTCCATTTACTATCATGACGCTTTTTCACGTATTTCAATCTCATCTCCTGTAGCTCCTCCTCCTCATTCTCCTTCCTCCTCCTCCTCCTCTTCCTTCTTCTTCAGAGCCACCATGAAGCTTACCACCTCTTGCAATTCTTCTTCTCCTCCTCCTATTCCTCCTCCTCTTCCTCCTCCGCATCTTCCTGCTGAGACCAAAATGAGAATCGGTAAGAACACAAATAAAACAAAAACACATCGTTGGAGTCACGTGGGAGGCCTCAAATAAGGAAGGAGGAAAAGGAGGAGGACGAGGAGGAGGAGGTGTGTGTTTTTATTTTTTTGATTTGTATGGGTGGTGTGTGTGTGTGTGTGTGTGTGTGTGTGTGTGTGTGTGTGTGTGTGTGTGTGTGTGTGTGCATACTCTCGTTCCCATAAGAAATTTGTGGTGAGGAGTTGAATAAGCGGAGGGGGCAGTGGCGTAGCTACGGTGGGGGGCATGGGGGGCGTGCGCCCCCCACATAATCGTCACGCCCCCCTGTCTCCCCCCCATTGGCGATCTAGGTAAAAAGAAAAAATCACTCGCCTGAATTTCTTCAACTACACTTCATTCACACAACATGTATACAACAACTTGCTTTGATACGTAGCTATCTGTAGAGTATGGCTATCATGGCTTTGATGGCCATAAATATGTATTTAAATGTATTAGAAAAACACATATTAACAATAATAAATTAATTATCATTTATGCAATGCTGATTGTTTATTTCCAAAGCTATATCCAATGCATACAGTTGCCATATTTCCAAACTTATCAAGCCTACAGAAGTCACCCTTGAATAGGAAAATAAGAAATTGGGATGAACCAAGATGGCCGCATCCTCTTTCAGGAAGGACCTCGCGCCTCCAAATTTCTGGTAAGTTTTCGTTTTTTACAGTGCTTGATGTAATTTTCTGTTATTGAGATAGTGTATTGTGACTCTGAAAATGTTGTGACTTCGCTGGTAAGGGTTTAGATGGTGGAAATAATCATATTTCAAAGATATCGCGGTGAAAAGGGTTTGTTTAGCGCAGTCGTTGCCCATGCGGTGGATGTTATGATAAGATGGCCATTGGGTCGGAAGCCCCTGGCTGCAGTGCACTGCAGCCTACTCATTTCCGCAGCCCCCCGCAGGGGTTAGTGCTTATTAGTGTACTGGGGGTAGGTTAAAGCCCCAAACACACTGCCGAATTTTGGCCACGAACTTGTCCCCGAATCAATTCGTGAAAAAATTCGGCGACCGGTTCGCCGACATGATCAAGATTCTCATAATTCGTGGCCATTCGGCGACATGTCGGCGAACGCTCAAGACAATTCGGGGACAATTCGGAGACATGTCGCTGACTATTCGGCGTCCATGTCGCCGAGTTCAAAATCTGAAATTTTAACGTTTTTTTTGTCGCGGTATAATTGGCAACAAGTCTCCGAATTGTCTTCGTATGTCCCCGAAGTGTCGGCGACATGTTGGGGACAATTCTCCGACAGTGCCAAGATTTCTGACAACTGATCATCTCATGCCCATGTGGCATATACAAGCACGGGAATCCGAGGTGCAACACACTTATTCACCGGTAGCTGAAGAGCCCACCTCGTCTCTCGCAACTTGTTCCTGGGGAATGGCGAGAGGGCGATCAAATCGTTCCACTCGACCCTCTGCGGAACCCAAGAGCTATGGTAGACCCCAAGCATATCCGCACAATTCGCCTAACACCGCGAATTGGACGCCGAGTTGTCTGGGACATGTCGGCGACGTTTCGGCGACAATTCGGCGTCTATTTTGCATTCGTGCACATTCGGCGAACAGCTGCGAATTTTTCATGCAACATGAAACTTTCGTGGCGGTCGTGACTAGCTGTCAAAAGTCGCGCGGTGGAGGCAGACATGTCCCCGAACGGCCAAGAACAGGCAAGAAAGATGCCGAACTTGTCCACGACACAGGATGACTTGCATATTCGCACACATTCGTGAACCAAAATTCGACAGTGTATTTAGGGCTACAGTCATCCCTTCACACCACTTTGTTGTTAACTTTGCTTGGGAATCACAATGGGAGTATTATCGAAAATATTCCATGGTTAATTTAGGAGTTATACCCGAGCGTCATCCCAGGAAGGGGGGGAGGCGGGACGCGCGGCGCTGAGGAATGAATGGACCAATCACAGGACGAGCATCAGCCGATGAGCGAATCGCAAGACGAGCATCAGCCGATGAGTAAGCTGCAGTGCACTGCGGCCAGTGGCTCCCATTGGGTCTCGTATCGTACAACACAGTACGGTACCAACCCGCATTGTTAAGTTCAGTGTTCCTTTACCTGAATACATGTAAGTGGTAAGTTTGGGTTGAAGGACACCTTCCACTTGCCCAACATTGAAGGAAAAGTTCTGTGGGGAGGAAAATATTGTAATAAAGATGTTGTTTAAACATGTTTAATGTGCCTTTATTTGAGTACAAAACGAAGATGTTTTTTTTTTTTATGTAGCTTCATGGAACTTCTAGGAAAATATATATATTTTTTTCCATAATACTTTGCTTTATTTAGTAATGTAAGAACCTTGATTGTATGTATAAAAATTAATTGAGGGGCATACGTTGGGACAGCGCGTAGCCTCGGGCGCTCGTCTCCTGTCTCCTTAGCCCTTGAGCCTGTGGCTGATAACAGTCCCTTATCCCGGGACACAGGGCCAGTGTGACATCCGGGTTTCCACAGTTTACCTTCCCAGGATACAGGCCACAACCCCAGATTTACACCTGGTACCCATCACTAATGGGTAGGCAGAGGCGTAGGGTATTAAGGAAAAGTCGCCCAAGAATTTTCCGCTCCGCCCGGGATTCGAACCCGGGCACTCTCGATTGTGAGCTGAGCGTGCTAACCACTATGGTGAGGTAAATTTTTTTACTTGAAAAAAAAAGAAAAAAAAAAGAAGGTTCCATATACTATTCCCTGTCTCCCCACTTGGCGTGGGGGGGCTCCTTACAGAAAATTTTAAATTTCTAAAATGTATATAACTGGAAAAAAAAACTTAAGAAGCATTCTTATATCTCAAAGAAAGCCTATCACCTGAGGTATATTTTCCACACCTTGCTTCTCCTCTTTTTTATTATTCTGATTTAAAAAAAAAAAAAAATTCTACTAGTAGTACGGTACCACCCACCCTCACCCTAACTATGTGTTGATGGCGTATCTTACGGTACAGTCAAAAGACAATTATGAAGTTGAACAACCTATTATTTTTCAAGTCTTCACTCACAACAATAATTCATTTTTCATGTTATTTTTTTATTGTATTTAGTCATAAAAATGTATATACTCAAATCTCTCTCTCTCTCTCTCTCTCTCTCTCTCTCTCTCTCTCTCTCTCTCTCTCTCTCTCTCTCTCTCTATATATATATATATATATATATATATATATCGGACGGCGCGGCAATGCTTCGTGAATCGTGATGACTGTGCCATCATCAACTATCGGCATGTCATCAGTAAATAATCACTAAATTGTCTTAAAATTAAACTTTCATTGATTTTGTAAGAACCTTAAAGAGCCTCCCTCGCACGGTAAAACAAGGCTCATGTATTATCAGGCTTAACTGAAATACATATGTTACTTAGCATTTCACGATTTCGGAGCTATGAGGAAAGATGGATCCCTTCAAATGATATGATACCTTTACGCTTGGGGGGTGGATGGGGGGGGGGGGGATGTGGAACATCCCAGGGACACGTGGTGTCTCCCCGAGGCTTTATAAGTACCCAGGCAGGACACTGTGTAGGTCTCGACAAGTCTTGGCTTGTCTGGGAACGGAGGCGGAGCCACCTGTGTGTGGCGCGGCGAGGGGCGGAGCCACCTCCCCCGCGCTGACTCATGTTGACGTAAAGGTGCTTGTCATGTTTATTAACTGTACTGTAATGACATTATAGGATAGGAGTATTCTATATTGTATTAGATGTATCTAGAATAAGAAGTTACCTGAATGTACTAGTTATACGTTCTGAGGCATATATAAGAAGCCGTGTGTGCTTGTGAGTTAGTCCACCAAGTTAGTCTGTTGGTGGTAGCGAGTGTTCTAAGTGCTAATCGGTTCACGGATAGAGAAAGTCATATCCGCCAGGGTTACTTTATTGGACAAAACTTACAGAGCTCATCACGACAAGGACAACACATATGATAGGTGTTTGTTTGTGTATGCGTTTGTGTGAATGTTGTTTGTGTAGGTTAACATTTAAGTGTTGGTGTATGTGTGGAACATTGTGTAACGGTGGACGACAAGAGGACGTGGACGGACAGTAGAAGATAAACAAGTAACAAGAGATAAACAATTAGACGCACAAGAAACAGCGAGACGGGAGCACGAACGAAAACATTGACACAAAATAAGAATGAACAATGAGTCTATACTGCAACGCCCCATTTTCTGTTTTCACTGGAAGAGAGCACGCGACTGCTTGAGCGGTGGCTGTTACAAGTACTCCCCCCCAGTGACGAGGAAGGAGGAACGAAATCTTCCCAGGTGCGGGGGCGCTGTGGCAGACTTTGATGCGTTGCGGTGTGTAGTGTTGCGCGGTGAGTTGCGCTGAGTAGTTCAGCTACGGTGAGTCGAGCTGGGGCGAGTAGTGCAGTGACAACAGCTACGGTGAGTCGAGCTGGAGTGAGTAATGCGGTGACAACAGCTACGGTGAGTCGAGCTGGAGTGAGTAATGCGGTGACAACAGCTACGGTGAGTCGAGCTGGAGTGAGTAATGCGGTGACAACAGCTACGGTGAGTCGAGCTGGAGTGAGTAATGCGGTGACAACAGCTACGGTGAGTCGAGCTGGAGTGAGTAATGCGGTGACAACAGCTACGGTGAGTCGAGCTGGAGTAATGCGGTGACAACAGCTACGGTGAGTCGAGCTGGAGTGAGTAATGCGGTGAGTTGAGTGGTTGGCTGTTTAATAGATCCTGGAAGGCTTGAATCCGCACTTCCGAATCGCGAACCACGTAGACGGGTCCTGAGCAGAAGAGTGGTGCTCTGAAGGACACCGCCGTAGTAGAGGAAGAGTTGCATGTCGTCGTCAGGTATGGTGAAGTCGAGCGGCGTGGAGATGGGCAATAGGCACTGGCGTAAACGCGCCGGGGGCCACGGCAGTCATAGAGTGCGTCGAGGGAACTGCGTGTGAAGGCGCTAGCTGCCAGCGTGCCAGGGACCACAGCCGGTTGAGAATTGAGGGGCGCAAGCATATGCCAGGAGCCGCGGCAGTCGTGAGTGCGTCGAACGACTGCGTGGGAAGGCGCTAGATGCCAGCGAGCCGGGGGCCACAGCGAGTTGAAAAGTTAGGGGCGCTAGCATGTGCCAGGAGCCGCGGCAGTCCGTGAGAGTAAAACGAACTGCGTGTACTGTAGGCGCTGGCATGTGCCAGGGGCCTCTGTGGCTCGGGGAGTGAACCAGTGTTCAAAAAGGCACTGTAACACAACACTAAACGCTTAGTATGTAACACTGTGACACTAACTGTAGCTGGGGACGCGCTGCACTGAACTGTTGCTGGACACACTGCACTGTACACAAAGATCCACAAGTGTAGGATAATCCAAGACGGCGGTGGTAGATCCAGGAGGCGGTGGTTAATCCAGGAGGCAGCTAGTAGTCCCAGTGGGGTGTCACACAGTGTTTGCGTGTCTCTCTGAGTCTGTGTGGTGTGTGGCGGCGTATACACTGAGTCTGTATGGCGTGTACACCGAGTCTGTGTGGCGTGTACACTGAGTGTGTGGCACTGTGTCTCAGTAATGTGTAGCACTGTGTTTGAGTGTTCACTGAGTCTGTGTAGCGTGTCACACGATGTGCGTGTCTCAGTCGCCGGACCAGCGGGAAGGCAGGAAGGAGGAGGGGTGGGGGTGGGTGGGTGAGCGCCGGGAGGAGCACTATGGGGCACAGAAGATGCCTGAAGGGCGCCAAAGATGCCTGGAGGAGGCGCACACAGGGAGCCTAGAAGAGGCGCACAGAGGGAGCCTGGAAGAGGCGCACAGAGGGAGCCTGGAAGAGGCGCACAGAGGGTGCCTGAAAGAGGCGCACAGAGGGAGCCTGGAAGAGGCGCACAGAGGGTGCCTGGAAGAGGCGCACAGAGGGTGCCTGGAAGAGGCGCACAGAGGGTGCCTGGAAGAGGCGCACAGAGGGTGCCTGGGGAAGGCACAGAGGGTGCCTGGGGAAGGCGCAGAAGGCGCCTAGGGGAGGGCGGGGGAAAACCCTGAAGGTGGCAACTACGCCTATGGCGTAATGTTTCTCCCGACCTGAGTGCTCAGCCCCACGAACCCCGAATGGAGGTGAGGATTTTTGCCCCAGGAGAGGGCGGACGAATGGACAAGTTACCCTGCCCAGGTCCTCCACTCTAGGAGAGAGTGCCCTTAAAACGGCACCGGCTATAAGCCACCTTGAACCATAGCAACACTCCGGGGTCACCAATTGTTGGTGGTAGCGAGTGTTCTAAGTGCTAATCGGTTCACGGATAGAGAAAGTCATATCCGCCAGGGTTACTTTATTGGACAAAACTTACAGAGCTCATCACGACAAGGACAACACATATGATAGGTGTTTGTTTGTGTATGCGTTTGTGTGAATGTTGTTTGTGTAGGTTAACATTTAAGTGTTGGTGTATGTGTGGAACATTGTGTAACGGTGGACGACAAGAGGACGTGGACGGACAGTAGAAGATAAACAAGTAACAAGAGATAAACAATTAGACGCACAAGAAACAGCGAGACGGGAGCACGAACGAAAACATTGACACAAAATAAGAATGAACAATGAGTCTATACTGCAACGCCCCATTTTCTGTTTTCACTGGAAGAGAGCACGCGACTGCTTGAGCGGTGGCTGTTACAAGTCCACCGGAGTCAGTCTTCAGTTCCTAATTAGTTCACCAACGGTCCACCTGCAGTGGTATTCATTGCGCGGCTCGCGAGCCGCTGGCGGCTCGCAATGACTCAATTCACGGCTCTCGAAAAATATATAAATTAATTAATAAAAAAAATACATAGAAAAATAATTTAATAATTTATCAAGAAAGATATATATTTTCATGAGGTGAGATGGAAGACAAAGTCACAGTAAGCGATAACATTCTAACATCCCTGCCCTAGTCGTACAGAAATCATACGTGTCTACTACGGGAAAACTGATCAGCGACACGTCTACGTAGTTCTAGGCCGCGCGAAATCATACGTGTCTAATACGGGAAACATCAGCGACACGTCTAGCTCTAGTTGAGTTACGCTAACTTGCAGTAGCTGCGGCTCTCTAAATCAATGTGTTTAACCAAAGTGGCTCTCTTGCAAAAATTAGTGAATAACACTGATATAGAGTCCACCGAGAGTAGTTCACACCTTCACAGAGAGTTCCCAGCCAGGAAAAGGTAGCACCACGGAGAAACCTCGCCTTTGTAAATAACTAGAGAGGAATAAACACCCAGTAAGATCACCGCTACTCTCCTTCACCTCACTTGGCAGTGTGTGTGTGAGTCTCCTGACGGCGACACAGTGACAGAATGAACCCATCATCGAGTAGGAACGACGAGTATCTCCCGTCTGAGTAACAATACCTTAACTAATTTGACCTAACCCTAACTAACCTCTGAATAATTTTGAATTAATTCGGATAGATTGTGAAAAGCTTATTTATTGTTCAATCGTCGGACTTTCTTGATGAATAATATTCTTCCAGACTTGGAAAGTTTTTCTTGTCTCTTATATGTATAGGATTTTGTCTATTATGACAATACGCTTCCTCCTTTATCGTAGGTACTAAGCTGTGATGTGGCTGGATATTAAACACTTCATACTGATTTTCTTTGCTCTACAGCGACCCGTTTCAACAATATTTTCCAGATGTAGTCATGGCATGTAAAGATTTAAGATCCATGTTCTCTGCTTTGAGAAAACGTCAGAGTGGGGAGCCACCCGGGAGAGAGATTGAGCCACAAAAGGAAACTTGTACAGCCACAGATTATTCACCAGGGACATCATTCCAGATTGGGGAGTCCGATGCAGGCAGTTTAGATGGTGACATCAATAATTCAAGTGAGGATGACCTATCGGATGAAAAGCCAGTTTCCCAGAACTTGGAACGAGAAGATGACTAGATTTGAGCTCTCGTTTGATACCACATTTATATATGAGCCAAATTGAAAACAACTCAATGGATTTCTTTCTACAACTTGCTTTTTTCTTCTTTTACAGAATACCATAACGTCCATAAGCCACCCGGTCCTGATGATATTTCACAGACTCCATCAGATGGCCCAACACAGCCAAAGATTTAATTTCCCATGAAGCAACAGGACTGCAATCGATCGTTCCGGGCTGCGTGGTACCAAACACACCCTTGGTTGGAGTATTCTGAGAGTTCCGATGCTGCTTTCTGCTTTGCCTGTAGGCATTTCCTTGCCCAGAGTGCTTATGCTGAAGAAACCTTCATCAGCGGGGATTCTCGAATTGGAAGAAGGTTCAAGGAAAGAAAGGGAAGTTCTCGAAGCATTGTGCGGCAGACTACCATGTCAAAGGAGTGTCCAAAAAGAAAGGTCAATTTCGGGAGGAGAGGTGTCCTGATACCCTCCTCTGAAAAAGTTCAAGTCGTAGGCAGGAGGAAATACAGATGAGGGAAGATTGTTCCAGAGTTTACCAGCTTTAGGGATGAAAGAGTGAAGATGCTGGTTAACTCTTGCGTAAGGGATTTGGACAATAAAGGGATACATAGGAATACATAGGATACATAGGAAGAACAGACACCAGAAGACCTGTCGGTCTATGGTGAGGGTGTCTGTTTACTACCGCTACTACTAGTAATCTACGTGAGGTAGGACAGGATATAATACATGAAGGCTCCTCCCCACCCACCTCTCCCTCCGGCAACGTGCCGGCAGGAAACAGTTAGAAGAGAACACCATGTGCCTTTAAGGAAGAAAGGGACATGGAAATTTTACAGTAAAGAGAGAAATAAGATGAAATTACTACCCTTAACTTACGCTACTGGTGACCTAAGCTGTCTTCAGGTTTTACTCGTGCTGCAGGCTGCCTGAGACAAACGAAAAAGGGTCAGTAAACAGTTTATGTAGTTGTCATAAAAATAAAAAAATAATAAAAGCTAGTATTAAATTGGACTGCTCACGATGGGGTGAGATGTAGTTTCAGGGGCTACCGGTAGAGGCTTGATCCTCGTTTACCTTCGGTACAGGGGTACGCTCCAGTAACCTCTTAACCAACATATAAAAAAGGGTCAGTAAAATCTTACATCCCTGAAATACTTATCCAATGAAGACTTGAAGCTATTAATGCTCTGTGCGCTAACTACTGACGGTGGGATTCTATTCCAGTGGTCGACGACTCTATTATTGAAATAACTTCTGCGCGCCAATGTGTTACATCGGTTTCCCTTTAACTTCATACCGTTGCTGCGTGTTATTGTGTTGGTGTCTCTCTGAAATAGAGTATCTGGGTTAATGTTTTCAAATCTATGGATTTTGAACACTTCAATTAAGTCCCCTCTCACTCTTCGCTTCTTTAAAGAAAACATATCTATACGCTTTAAACGCTCGTCATACGTCAAGTTACGGAGCGCTGGAATTTGTTTGGTTGCTCGTCGCTGTATCCTTTCTAGCAAAACTTGATATTTTATATAATTCGGTGACCAGAACTGAACGGCGTATTCTAGGTGTGCTAAATATAATCTCTTCATAAGTTCGGGTGATTTCTAATCAAAGTTTCTTGAGATTAATCCTAGCATCATATTGGCTTTTTTACTCGCCGCAGAACATTGATCACTCATTTTAAGAGTGTTGCTGATAATGACACCAAGATCTTTTTCTTGTTTTACTTCGCTGAGTTTATGTCCTTGAAGCTGATATTTAAAGTTAGGATTCTTTTCACCTATGTGTATTACTTTACATTTATCTACGTTGAAACACATTTGCCATTTTTCGCTCCAATCGGCAAGTCTTATTAAGTCTGATTGAATGTTCTCGCAATTTTAACTATTCGTTACCGTACCTCCTAATTTGGTGTCGTCGGCGAATTTGGTTACTTTTGACAGGATATCAGTCTCTAAATCGTTCACGTAAATTATGAATAGTGTTGGCCCCAGGACCAAACCTTGGGGCACGCCACTGGTTACGGGTTGCCAATCGGAGGCTGCATCATTCAGAACTACACGCTGTTCACTGTCGGTGAGCTAGTCATGAATCCACGCACATAGATGGTCACTAATACCGTGGGAACCCAGTTTTGAAATAAGCCTAACGTGGGGATCTTTATCAAACGCTTTCTGAAAGTCAAAGGTAAATTACAACATATGGGGCTCGGGCGTCCCAACTTGAATAAACGTCGTTGAAAAAAGTTAATAAGTAGTAAGGCAAGATCGATTACTACGTAATCCATGCTGATTATCAGTTATCAAATCATTTATTTCTTGAAAAGTGATCATTTTATTCCTGATTATTTTTTCGAATAATTTAATTCGGAGGTAAGGCTGATAGGACGATAATTACTGGCTTGTTTTTTATCTCCTTTTTTAAATATCGGGGTAACATTGGCCTTTTTTCCACTCTAGAGGTAGACTAGCCTGTGCTAATGACTTGTTGAACATTAACGTTATGGGAAATTCTAGTTGTCGACAACATTCTCTTAACACGAGAGGAGATAAATTGTCGGGGCCCGGAGATTTATTTGAATTTATTTTTTTGCAGGTACGCGCGCACTTCACTTATATCGATTTCGGTCAACGCAAGCTTATGTTCTTCAGGGCTTTGAAAAATAGTCCTCAGGGCTGGGATCGATGTCATGTTCTCTTTTGTGAATACGCTACTAAAGGTTAAATTTAAGACCGACCGGTAAGGCTGATAAGACGATAATTACTGGCTTGTTTGTTATCCCCTTTTTTAAATATCGGGGTAACATTGGCCTTTTTCCACTCTAGAGGCAGACTAGCCTGTGCTAATGACTTGTTGAACATTAACGTTATGGGAAATTCTAGTTGTTGACTACATTCTCTTAACACGCGAGGAGATAAATTGTCGGGGCCCGGAGATTTATTTGAATATTTTTTTGCAGGTACGCACGCACTTCACTGATATCGATTTCGGTCAACGCAAGCTTATGTTCTTCAGGGCTTTGAAAAATAGTCCTCAAGGCTGGGATCGATGTCATGTTCTCTTTTGTGAATACGCTACTTAAGGTTGCATTTAGGACCGACGCCATGCCTTTATCTTGAGTAGAAAGTCGTTTGTGGGGAGGCCACGGGAGGGGGGGAGGCATGCAGCTAGCAAGTTCAGAAGAGCAGTCAGCATGAAAATATCGATAGAAGATAGAAAGAGAGGCAACATAGCGGCAAAATTTCAGAGGTAGAAGACTATCAGTAAGAGGAGGAGAGCTGATGAGACGAAGACCCTTAGACTCCACTTTGTCCAAGAGAGCTGTGTAAGTTGAGCACCATCACACGTGAGATGCATACTCCATACGAGGGCGGCCAAGGCCCCTGTAAATGGATAGTAACTGTGCGGGGGAGAAGAACTGGCGGAGACGGTACAGAACGCCCAGCCTCGAGGAAGCTGATTTAGTAAGAGAAGAGATATGAGGTTTTCAGTTGAGATTTTGAGTTAAGGATAAACCGAGGATGTTTAGTGTTGAGGAAGGTGATAGCTGAGTGTTGTCAAAGAATAGGGGATAGTTGTTTGGAAGATTGTTTCGAGTGGATAGGTGAGGAAACTGTGTTTTTGAGGCGTTGAAGGACACCAAGTTCTTCTTGCCCCAATCGGAAATAATAGTAAGGTCTGAGGCTAAGCGTTCTGCCACCTCCAGCCTAGAATCATTTAGTTCCTGTTGGGTGGGTCTTCTATTAAATTAAGTTGAGTAATGCAGAGTAGAGTCATCGGTGTAAGAATGGATAGGACAGTTCGTTTTGGAAAGATCATCAATGAACAACAGAAAGAGAGTGGGAGATAGGACATAACCTTGCGGAACACCACTATTAATAGGTTTAGGGGAAGAACAGTGACCGTCCACCACAGCAGAAATAGAACGGTCAGAAAGGAAACTGGAGATAAAGGTATAGATAAAAGGATAGAAACCGTAGGAGGATAGTTTGAAAAGTAAAGATTTGTGCCAGACTCTATCAATAGCAAAGGTTTCACCGAAACGGCTAAGAGAGGATGACTAAGAATCAGATAGGAAGGCAAGGAGATCACCAGTAGAACGCCCCTTGCGGAACCCATACTGGCAATCAGATAGAAGGTCAGAAGTGGAAAGGTGCTTTTGAATCTTCCGGTTAATGATTGATTCAAAAGCTTTAGATAGACTAGAAAGCAAAGCTATAGGACGGTAGTTTGAGGGATTGGAACGGTCACCCTTCTTAGGCACAGGTTGTATGAAAACATACATCCAGCAGGAAGGAAAGGTAGATGTTGACAGGCAGAGTGGAAAGAGTTTGACCAAGCAGGGTGTCAGCACGGAAGCACAGTTTTTTAGGGACAATAGGAGGCACTCCATCAGGTCAATAAGCCTTCTGAGGATTGAGGCCAAATCTGTTGCTACAACAACTCCATACTGGAGGAGGAGGACGAGGAACAGAGCACCTTCTTGGTCGGTGACTCTATGATTCGCCATCAGGTGGTTGAATTCTGTGGCAGAGTCCCCCGTCGTAGGCGTAACTACTGTTATCCTGGAGCTGGTGTTGACGACATCACAGCTGCACTGGACGAGGTCTCCGCTGTGGCCTCTAATGACTCACTCTTTGTTCTCCACACAGGTACAAACGACGTCACCACGACCCGGTCTGAGGAACTGCTGGACAAGTACCGTAGGCTCATCCAGCAGTATAAGACTAAATCCCCTAATATTTTGATTTCAGGAATTCTACCACGGACATGGGATGAGGGCGACTTCTACAGTAAGGCCTTCAGCCTCAACAACCGCCTGCAGACTCTCTGCGGAGAGCTTGACGTCGAATTCTTTAACGCCTGGAACGATTTCTACGGCCAGAGTAGACTTTTCCAAAGGGACGGCATACACCTGTCCCCCATCGGGGCAGCCAGATTTGGAAGGCTCCTCAACAACGCCGTACGTAACGCCCGAACAACAAAAAACGACTCTCAGCCACGTCCTTCCATCCCGCCCGTGTAAATAGACACCTCACACCGCAACAGACTCGTAACATTGAACCCTCCAGTACCTCTATTACCAAGCTTCAAGATAACCTAAGAGTCCTTAGTTTCAATGCGCGTAGCCTAAGAAACAAATTTGATGAACTGCGATGTCTTGCTCTGACAGAAAACTTTGACGTAATTGCTATAACCGAAACATTTATCGACACCACTAATATTGATTTAAGTTCCGAATACAACATAGATGGCTACAGATTCTTCAACAATGATCGTGTAAACCGTAGAGGGGGTGGTGTCGCCCTTTTTGTCAAAAGCTACTTGCAACCTACTGACAAAACACCAAGAAACAGTAACGTTGAACATTTGTGCGTGCGAGTAAACATTGCAAAAGTCAATTTAAATATATCTGTCACTTACAGGCCTCCGGGGCAATCACTTGATGGCGATCTTGAAATGTACAGCGTCTTAAGGCAGTCACTTAATAACATCGACTCACTGATACTAGGAGACTTTAACCTCCCACATATCGACTGGGCGACACTGTCGGGTACAGAAGGTGAGTCCCATAGAATGATCGAATTTCTAGAGGAAAATTATCTAAGCCAAATGGTTTCTGACCCAACTCGACAAAATAACATACTTGACCTTGTTATAGCGACCCAAGATAACCTAGTCAGTAATGTCACGGTAGGAGAACACCTCGGTTCCTGCGATCATAAACTAGTGCGCGTTGACATTAGAGCTCAAACATCGGTGACTGAAAATAAAGTTAAGGTGCCCAATTTCAAAAGAGCCAACTTCGTAGAAATCCGACGAAAACTAATAGATATGCAACTATCAGATGACGGCAATGCAGAGGACGCCTGGCTAAACTTTAAAAATCACTTACTCACTCAGCAGGACACATTTGTCCCCTTGTGCGAGAAGCGAATTAACACTAATAAAGTCCACCTTGGTTTAATAGCGAAATTAAACACTCAGTCAAGGAGAGAAAATTGTCTTACAGGTTAAAGAAAGACCAAAAGCACGCCCGAAAACATTAGACTTTACAATGATGCAAGGCGACGAGTAAAAGATTAGTGCATCAGGCAAAGCGTAGATATGAAGAAAATATTGCAGCCAACTGTAAAATAATCCGAAATCCTTCTTCAGTTACATAAACAACAGAAAGGCGATCAGAAGTGGAATTGGACCTTTAACAAACAGCGACGGTGCACTAGTGACTGACAGCCAACACGTTGCAAACCTATTAAATAATTACTTTTCCTCGGTGTTTAATAATAACAGTCCTCCCACCATCACCACCAACACCAGTACTAATGTAAATCCCGAGCATGCATTGTCTAACTTTGAAATAAAACCCGATGAAGTCCTTAAAGCCCTCAAATCACTTAAAACAAATAAAAGTCCTGGACCTGATAAAGTATATCCAACTCTGCTGAAAGAAACAAAGAGCGAAATACTCTCCTCCCTCACAACCGTATTCAATATGACCTTGCGACAAGGCATTGTCCCTTCAGATTGGAAAAAGGCTAACGTGACACCGATTTTTAAGAAAGGAGACAAAAAAGTACCAGGTAATTACAGGCCCATTAGTCTAACTTCGGTTGTAGGTAAGCTACTTGAGGGCATAATTAGAGACAAAATTGTGAGTTACCTTGAAAGCCACTCATTAATTGGGGACTCACAACATGGCTTCCGAAACAAAAGATCCTGCCTATCAAATCTATTAACCTTTTATAACGACCTCTTCACTGTTTATGACGTAACCAAATCACTGGACGTAGTCTATCTTGATTTCCAGAAAGCGTTTGATAAAGTCCCGCATCATAAATTACTTTACAAATTAAAGCAAATAGGTATTGACGGTCAGGTAAACCAATGGATCGCGAATTGGTTGAGCAACAGACAACAAAGAGTAGTGATTGACGGATTTAACTCAGAGTGGGCGCCTGTCACTAGTGGCGTCCCTCAGGGCTCGGTTCTTGGCCCAGTGGTCTTCATTATTTACATCAACGACGTGGATGTTGGACTCAATAACCGCATTAGTAAATTTGCAGACGACACAAAGATTGGTAACTCGGTTCTCACTGACGAAGACAGGCAAAGCCTCCAAGAGGATTTGCACAAAATTTCAACTTGGTCGGATAGATGGGAGATGCCCTTTAACGTAGACAAGTGCCAGGTCCTTCAAGTTGGAACGAGGAATAAAAAGTTTGATTACGAAATGCGCGGAGTTAAACTCAAAAGAGTTCAATGCGTAAAGGACTTTGTGGTCAAAATCGCGTCAAACCTCAAATTCTCAAAGCAATTCATCTATGCATAAAATAAAGAGAACAGAATTTTGGGATTCATTAAAAGAAACTTTTTATTCAAGTATAAAGATGTAATACTCGCTCTACAACAGTTTAGTCAGACCCCACTTGGAATATGCGGTACAGTTTTGGTCTCCCCACCATGCAAAGGATATTGCTAAATTAGAAGGTGTTCAGCGTCGGGCAACGAAAATTATCCCTTCCTTGCGCAACAAATCCTACGAAGAAAGGCTTTCTACCCTTAACATGTTCTCTCTTGAGAAACGTCGCCTCGGAGGAAAACTGATCGAATGTTTTAAAATACTTAATGGTTTCACGAATGTAGACAGATCAACATTGTTTATGATCGATGACACTTTGCGCACGAGGAACAATGGCGTAAAACTCAGATGTAGACAAGTAAATTCAGACTGCACCAAATTTTTCTTCACCAACGTTGTAGTGCGAGAATGGAATAAGCTCCCATCATCAGTGGTCCAGTGTAACACGATTGACTCCTTCAAAAATAAGCTCGACCGTCACTTCCTTCAACTTAATATCAACTAGAGTAGAAATGCAACGTTTTGGAGTCTTCTGATTAATGTAAAATCACTTAGGTTTAAGGACAGACCACCAAGTCTGGACCATGGGGTCTGTGTGGTCTGATTTTCTATGTAAATCTATGTAAATCTTAAGAATCTTAAAACAGGGTAGGCGGTGGCGTAGGTGGTAGCGTACTGGGCCCACATTCACCATGTGATGGACGACGCGGGTTCGAATCCCCACGCTACCACTCGGATTTTTCAGTCACCGCCGAGTGGCTTAAAACTACCCACATGCTGTCCTGAAGACCACCCATCAACCCGGACTCTAGAGAAAGCCGTCCAAGCGAATCAAGAACGAGTTCCGGGGGGCAGCAGCCAATGCAAGATGGCGCCACTATAAACACTCGCCTGCGCCAGAACGGGCTGGGCCGACCATCAGGCCCCACCTGGAAGAACCCTTGGGCCGACCATCAGGCCCCACCGGGAAGATGCCTACCGGCGCAATAGGCAATCAACGTAAAAAAAAAAAAAAAAAAAGTCATAAAGGTGTTAGAGGGGAGATGAGTAGGAGGAATATGCCCATAATCGTCCAGAGTGGAGTTTTTAGAGAAAGTATGAGAGAAGAGTTCAGCCTTAGAGATAGATGAGACGGCTGTGCTGCCGTCAGGACTAAGATATGGCGGCATTGTTCAAAAAAAGCGCATTTATTAATTAACGTCATTACATAGACTTCATTATGTGTCGTTAGTTCTTCTCAAATGGCCCCTGGCCGCCATTTTTTTGTGGAAAAAAAAATGGACATTTGATTCAATACTCAATGACAATGACATAATACTATTAATAACCAGTACCTGATTTCACACACACACTAATTGCTGAAGTTTTTTTTTTATTTCAAATTGCTGGGCAAATTGAATGCTAGTGCTAAAAAAATACACACAGTAGGGGGAGTTTAAAGTATGGTCAGATTGTATGTTATATAGTCGACAAAGCCCAGTCTCTGGGCACAGTACTTACAGTTATACATTTACAAATCTGGTCACCAGAATTATGAAACTACAGATATCATAATGTTGGCTAAGTTTCTTGTCCCAAACTACTGGCATTCGCCTTCACAGAAACATGACAAGGCTGACACAGTATCACACCCTGAGAGTTCGTCTCAGCTGTAGTTTCTGGACTACCATCACTGCTAGGACCCCTCTTGTTGCATGGTGCAGAGTTGTTGACCTCTTGCTGTGGAACAAACATCACCTGCTCCCCCCCATCAGACCACCAGTTTCTTGCCTTCTTCTTGAAAGGACTCTGCAAGCATGGTTGGGAGAGGTAGTCTTCCTCAGATAAAGCTGGAGGAGGGCATGATTTCTGATTTTGAGAGAACTCTTCAGATTCCCATCACGGTCTGGCAGCCGATATATAATATATCGCGAAGAGCGCATCATTTTCTTCAGAGATGACCTGTTCTTTTTCCTTTGGGTATGACTTGTTCTGTCCACGATGCATTCCTTTGAGGAACAATTGGTTTCGTATTTTTTACTATGCCGCTGGGCTATAAGGAGAGGAGGGAAATATGAAGTGAAGTTGGATGAGATGTTTTTGGCTAGATGCCAGAAATCACGGGAAGAATTAGAAATAAAGCAAGGTTTTGGCATTTTTTATCAATGAAGGAGTTTTTGGTAAGTCGGAGAATATATTTGGCACGATTCCGGGCAGAAATGTAAAGTTCACGGTTGCGAGAGTTCGAAGGCTCAGGTACCTTTTGTGAGCTGCCTCTCTATCTTTGACAGTACGAAAACAAGCGTGATTAAACCAATGCTTTTTAGCATGAGGAGTGGAATGTATGCCCCCATTCCAGAGACAATCACCTCTGTGATGCGCTGGGCACACGCAGAGGGGTCTCTATCCTGGAAGCAATAATCATTCCACGGGAAATCGGATAAGTACATACACAGTTCGTCCCACCGAGCTGACGCAAAATGCCAGAAGCATCGCCTCCTCGGTGGGTCCAGAGGGTGTACAGGAGCGATAGGACAAGATACAGAAATAAGGTTGTGATCGGAGGAGCCCAACGGAAAGAACAGTTTGACAGAGTAAGCAGAAGGGTTAGAGGTAAGGAAGATATCTAGTATGTCGGCCCGGTCTCCAAGACGGTCGGGAATACGTGTAGGGTGCTAAACCAACTGCTCTAGGTCATTGAGGAGAGCAAATGCATAGGCTTGTTTACCAGGCTGGTCAGTGAAAGAGGATGAAAGCCAAAGCTGGTGGTGAACAAAGAAATCTCCCAAGATGGAGATTTCACCGAAGGGAGAGTGGGTCAAGATGTGCTCTACTTTGGAGTTCAGGTAGTCAAAGAATTTTACATAGTTAGAGTGAGGTGAGAGATAAACAGCACATGTGTATTTAGTAGTAGAATGACATTGAAGTCTTAGCCAGATAGTGGGAAATTCTGAGGAGTTAAGGTCATGGGCACGAGAGCAAGTGATGTCGTTGCGCACGTAAGCGCAACATCCGGCAGTGGATAGAAATTTAGGATAGAGATAGTAGGGGAGAACAGAGTAGAGATTGCTGTCAGTAGCCTCAGCAACCTGTGTTTCGGTGAGGAAGAGAAGGTGAGGTTTAGAGGAGGAGAGATGGTGTTCCACAAAAATGTGGAAAATGTGTACTTCTACAGGATGGTAGATAATGGCAGAAAATACAACATATTCTACTTGGCTTTCAATATATCATTTGATAAATACAAAGACTTGAGTGTAATACAGCTCATGGTAAAGGGGGTAGAGTGTTGGATTGAAATAGACTGTGGTTTGAGATGTTACAGGACGATCTCCACAAACTAGAAGAGTGGAAGAGTGGCTGGAATTTTATAACAGCAAGTGAAACACAGTGTTTAGTATATGGAAAAAGCAATCCCTGCAATAATTACACTTTAAACCCCACCAGTTAGGGATATCAAATTGTAATAACATTTGATCTCTGATCTAGGATCCAGTGCACATTCTTGACTGCAAGGAAACAAGTCAACATGGAAGTAGGATTTACTGCTAGAAGTATGTAGATAACTTTTTCGTATTTATATGTGATTTGCGAAGGTGTAAGTGTAGCTGCAAAAATAGAAGTGAATGGAGGAAGTTCAGGGAATTGTTCATTTCATTGACATTGAGGGAATTATCTCATAGATCCAAGGGAGTGTAATGCTATGTGCTAGGAAAACCTGGGGTGTGTAGGAGGACAAAGTTCACAGGCTTATGCAGACAGACATGACAAGAGACCTTGAAGTAGGAAGATCACAAATGATGAATGGAGGGAGAGGATGAGAATTGAGTGTATTAATCTAGTGGTGAAATGATGTAGACTGAGGTGGTTTGGGCATGTTATGAGGATATTGGAAAGGGATTGGGTAAACAGAATCAGAGATATGAAGGGTAGAGTTTTTAGAGGAAAGGCCTAAGAAAACTTGCCTTGTTTGTTTGTCACAAAGCCTTCTCTTGATTAAATGATGATCTGGTATCTCTGTCATGTGTTGGATCCAATACAGGGCAAGTAAACGAAAGCGGTGAGTGATATATATATATAAATATATATATATATATATATATATATATATATATATATATATATATATATATATATATATATATATATATAACCAAGCTGGACCTGTCATTGCGGCTTACCGTATGTAAACATACAGACGACACACACTGGCAAGCGGCGCCATCTGTTTAATCCACGCGTGACTTATATAAGTCACGCGTGGATTAAACAGATGGCGGCCACTGTAAACCCACGATTCCCACATCTTTCCCGTATTTATTTGTATAGTCTTTGGGTCTGGCCACACAGACACGTGACTAATGCCGTGGCAGCGCGGTACGATATTTGGGCTCCAAGGGGCATTGTATCCTGACGGTCCGTCCGCTTTATTCTACCACGTCGGCTCAAGCAAATCATGATGGTGCAGACTGCTGAAAATATTCAGATCTCTCGAGTGACAAAGAGGCTGCTGCTGGTTAGCATGGTGCAGAGAAGCATTGCATGCCCAGAGGGCTTGTCTACATGAAAAACTATAGTCTGTTTCATTCCATCTGTCACCTCGCGAATATAGATATTGCATTGGTAGCTCGTGATTGCGTTAAGGTCAACTTTTTTTCAGTGAAATATTTGAAAATTTATTTACACAGAGGACTCCAAAACCCTCATATATAAACCTCAAACATGCCGATACATAGCGATGATATACCATTTAAGAGCATAAAAGACAAGTTTGTATCAAACAGTATGGTCAAATCATACTCGGACGATTTAAAGACTTTCAGACATCTCTAATTCATCTCATGACAGGTACATAAAATATCATCTGACTGTGTGACGGCAAATACCAACTTAGCGGGCGAACGACCGGGGCACTCCCGTCGCCCGCCCGCATCTTGCCGTTCGAAGCTGTTCAACTACCGAGGCGCAGCGAACCACCTGCTTCACTCCCGCTGCTCGTTCGCCTGACGCAGTTCGACGCCTCGGTCGACTGAACCACCGAGGCTTCTCAACCCGCTATGGGAGGCGACTTGGTGACCGCCAGCGCCTTCCTCGTCAGACAGCGGCCAAGCCTCGCTCTGAACACTTGATTCTACTAAAGCTCCAACCCTGCTCTCACTCGGGCTGACTCAGATACCGTGGGCTCGTTCTGAGTGCCTTACCTCTCTCCTCCACGCCCTGGACTCCCGTTACTGCTGTGAACCTGACGCCCCTTCTCCTGCGCCTCCCTCGTCCACCACGTCTACACCACTTCAAGGACGAAGCTGTGCTGCCTCGTCATTGCCACTTAAAGGACGAGACGCCCCGAAGAGGAAAAAGCCGTGCAACGGGTCCTAGCTGAGTCCGGCGTGCACAATTCGTGTTGAGGCCTGTTTTGGGGTTTTCTACTTTATTTAAAGTAAACTGGTGTTTAACCATTTATCTTGTTTGTTATCCCTTCCGATTACAGCACCCAACTCTGGAACCTTGACAGTCTGTTAGTGCCTATAAATAATGTTGATAATTTGTTGCATGTAAATAACATGGGTTATTAGTATTCGAAACAACCTAGCCGCACATTCAACAGATATTAATAATGTTTTTTTGTTATTTTCAATATTTTTTTTTATTTACATGTATGTAGTAAGTTATTAAAATAACCTGCATTTGGATTTTCATAACACGATGTCTTTCAATGTAACTGGAGTGAGATGACTTGCAGGCATTTGTAGAGTCATAGTCTCGTTCGATTATGATCAGATTTAACTGTTTGCTACAAGCTTGTCTTTCGTGTGCTTGTTATATTATCGATGCAAATCTGCATGCTTGGGATTTATAAGAACTTTTTATTTGTACACATAATGAAATATATCATTCAAAAATTATCTTGAATGTCTATCTCATTTGTTATTTCCATGTATTCACAAACTGGAAATGCGCAGGTGCCACATCTATCAAACACTGTTCTGTTGATTTACATATGAAATGAAACTAATTCCACTGAATATCAAGGTAATAATAAAAAAAAAAAATGAGTTGGACGGTGGTGGTTTGATAAAACCATAAAAAAAAAAAATGAGTTGGACGGTGGCGGTTTGATAAAACCAAAGTCACTTATACCAAGTCAACTCATACGCAGCTTTGTGGGAGGAGACACGGCAGAGGCGTGTCTTGCGTGACGCTGCTTGGTACCAAACTAGAGAATGTAGAAACTGGGATTTAGAGAAAACGAATAAAGGCGGACTAGTTTGAATCAATCGCTTCAACATGCCTCTCCTCACACTCTACACCGCCGTTTGTAGGCATTGGAATCAGTCACGCATAGCATAAAAAAAGTTGTTGTTTTTCGTCAGTGGTTTGCCTACACACGCGGTGAAAGAAGGCGAGGATTCACATCCAAAGTGCACACACGGCCGCGACTTTAGTCACCTCTGAACTGGCGGGTATATGGATTCAAGTGACGTCATCACGCTGCTCCGCCCCAAACCACCCCCTGCGCGTACCGATCGTAGTTTTGAAGACAGAGTAGCTTGAATTTGTATAAGTAACTTTGGATAAAACCATCCAAGAATGTTAGAACTTTATCAGCGGATACATTTTGGGGGGAAATGTTAATCCTCTTACTGATACTCTTCTACCTCTCAAATTCCGCCGCCATGTTGCCTCCCTTTTTATCTTCTCTTCTATCGATATTTTCACGCTGACTGCTCTTCTGAACTTGCTAACTGCATGCCTCTCCACCTCATGCGGCCCCGCAGCACACGACTTCATACTCAAGCTCACCCCTTCACTGTCCAAATCCCTTACGCACGAGTTAACCAGCATCTTCACTCTTTCATTCCTCACGCTGGTAATCTCTGGAACAATCTTCCTGCCTACGACTTGAATTCATTCAAGAGGAAGGTATCAGGACACCTCATCTCACGTAATTGACTGCTCTTTCGGCCACCTCTTCGGATTCTTTATAGGAGCAGCGAGCAGCGGGCTTTTTTTTAATTGTTCCCTTTTTTTCTGCCCTTAGGCTGTCTCCTTTGCTGTAAAAAAACTGATTCCTCTTGGGTTGCTGGTGGTATCTTCCCATAGTGTATGGCGAATATTGAAGCCGCCAACTATTAGGAAGGGTGAGGGCAATCGGCGTACCGGTGTAAGAAGGTCTTGCTGATTGACTGTTGCACTGGGTGGGAGATACAGGGAGCATATAGTACAGGGAGCATATAGTACGTGTTATGTGGATTTGAATAGCAGTAGCCTGCAATGGAGTGTTACGTGAGAGCGGAGTGTGTGCTCTGTCATTGGAGATGAGAAAACAAGTACCTCCCGAAAGAGCTTGTGTGGGATCTGCTGGCGAGTATATGGCACTGTAATTGCGTGGGGGAGGATGAGCATAGACACGGTGGCTGGGAGTCTTTAATTAGGAGCTGGAGTTCTTCCCTTCTTCCTCGCAACCCACGGCAGTTCCACTGCAGGATCTTGCATATTAATTTTGTTTATACAGGGCGTACCCGGAGAGGGACCTCCCTGACGTAACACTGGGCTTTCGCTGGAGGGTTGACCCCAGCGTTAGTGTGTTCTTTTTCGGCCTAATGACCAATGTGACAGGCCGGGAAAGACCTATTTTTCTTCGGCCTAATGCTCCTGCAGGTGGCTTCCTCATCCTGGCCCCCTCCCTCGCAGCCTTCCGCCACTCCGACGAAGCGGCAGAGGAGGGAGACATGGGTGAACCCTCCGGCACAGACTGTGCGGAGGCGAGGGCACGGGCGCCGGCAGAAGCGCAATGTGACCCTGGGCAGCAGCAGTCACCGGCTGAGGGTCAGCTGGGACCACTGGTGCAGTGTGTGTGGGTGGGTGGGGGGGGGGGGGTGCTGCTACAACCGGCACCCGGATTTTTTCCAGCCACCCAGAAGCTGGCGCTGGAGAAGGCACATTATAATGAGTGTTCCCAAGGGAGTCCTCACTATGCGTACGCTTTTGCTGATGGGGCTAAATGCCGCAATCAGCAGGCATCTGGGGCGATGAGGCGGCCTTTTCAGCCAAATTTGAGGTCGTGGAGTGAGTAGACCTGGTATTGAGTGAACGGTGATGGGCATGGGTATTTTGAACAGCGGCATTTGTCATTCCGGGGTTGGACATTTTTGTTAGGACAAGTTGTTTCGCCTCAGCGAAGGGTATCCTTTCCTGGTTGCCTATGCTGAGTACTTTCCTTTCAGAGAGGAAGCGCTCGCAATCTTTTGATGAGAAAGGATGAGGCTCACCACAATGGTAACACTGCACAGGTCCAGGCAGTCGTCACCGTTGTTATCTTTAGTAGATTACACACAATTTTTGCTAAACCATTTTTCAAGCGCCGACAGGTCTGGGTGACGTGACCATACCCTTGACAATGAAAGCACCTTTTTGGGTTGGAGACATAGGGCTTCAATTTAAGATTCAGCCAAGTCAGTTTAATTAACTGGGCAGTACTAATCGGTTGAAGGCAATAAAGAATGTTGGTGTAGGTGTTAGAATTCCGTCTACCTTTCGTTACACACGGCGTACTGAAGCCATTTTGTTGTTTTGAGTTCGGTTACCAGTCTTTCCAGTGAAAAGACAACTCCCCGAGATTGGCCCATGGTGGCATAGGGAGACCAGGATACTGATGCACCAGGAACAGGGGTAAGGGCGCGGAGCTTTGAGCTCTCTCCTCAAGTGACGATACTTCAACCAGCAAACTCCCGCCCCTTGTGGCATGATCTTGGTCTCACGGCCGCAGGCTTTGACCAGGGAACGGTGTACTTAAAAGATGTCGAGAGCTTGTTTATCGAGCAGCCATCCACAGACTTAACTACAATGTACTTTTCATGTGCTACAGGCTCATATATACCAAGCATAACTTCTGTTTGGGAGACTGGGGAGTTCCCAGGTTTACGTGATCTATTTCATGGACTTCTTTGTCGTACTGACTTGTCTTGAGCAGAGCCTCTAGGAGGTAGGGACTTACCAGAGGCACCACCAGGAGCCGTGAAAGGCTCCAAGGTGGCGATGCGAGGGGACCGTGTGGGAGTTTCCGGGGACGGGCGGACGTTAGAGAGAGAGGTAGGCCGGGGCAAAGAAGACACCCATAAACTTAATTTACATTTCACTTCTCCACACCCTCACCCACAACGAAGCCCAACAAGGGGAGGCTGGATGTTGGGTCCAGACCACACCCAACAGCCCTAGGGGTAATGGGGAAGTATACGCAACCACTGCCGGGCGTTTAACGGCGGCTGCGGGACCTTTGGGGTCGCCCACCCGGCAATGACAACAGCCCTGCCCTTGGTGGTAAAAGGTCGGGTGAGGCAACATAACCAATATGCCTCTTCTGCCGGTGATGAGGTGGGGAGCACTTGGTCCACGAGGTCAGCGGACATCCGAGCCCTATCGAGGTAGGGAAGCCACCACGAAAGGTGGTGCTGCCGACATCCCTTCAAGCTCCGTCACCAAGACAAAGTGACTCCCCGACGACGGGGTGCAGACACGGAGATAGGATATTACGATCGAAGTAAAAAGTGTGTTCGTGTGTGTGTGTGTGTGTCTAGGGGGGGTGGGAGTGAGTGAGAAAAGAGTGAGGGACATATCCGAGGCACTCGGCATCTGGAGAGTTATTTTGTGGAGGTGGCTACGTAAATAACAAGAAGAGGATAAAGTAGAGACCAAGTCAAGACCTGAGCGGCCCCGAGCAACTACTGCTCCAGATCAGGAAATTTTAACAACAGCACGAGAAAGAAGCATGGCGACGGTGGTAAATATAGCAAGGGCCTTGCAGCTTGCTTGCCCCCCGAAAACAACTCGGAAGCGCCTTCAAGATATACTGTAAGGTCCATACTGTTAAAGAGACTCTAACTGCTACCCATGGGGAAGCTTGCCTTGGGTTTCCTTTAGAGCATATTGCCAAGAGTAATGACTTTTGGAAAGCAGTCATATTTACAGATGAAAAGTGTTTTTACTCAAAGAGAGTGCTCCGAGGCCCTTGCAACCCGCCTGGAGCACCCGCTGTGGTCCTTCAGGGTGGAAACAATTTATAACTATCATAAGTCTGTTTACGCGCAGGAGGTGTGGCAGAAGTGGTGACGTCATACTGTTTCAGTGAGTCCGATGACAGAAACCTTAATAATTGATGGGTGACTTGTATTTTGATGTATATTTTGTCTACCGTATACTATTTATTTAGTCACACTATTTTTCCTTTATTAACTGCAAGTGTACCATTCGTATTTTCAAAATCATCATATAAACAAAATTAAAATGTTTCATTATCTCTATTCTTCTTCTTAAGGTTTACTTAGTTAATAATACTGGTGAGGGGGGTAACCAATTTACACTATTATATTAGTAAATTACTGTAATATATGCATTATACATATTTGGAGTGAAGTAATTACTAAGTGATTTTTTGTATAATTTACTAAGGAATGGAGTAGGCCGGGGTGAGCATTTTATACATTACAATGCAATTTATCATTTAATTGAATACTTTAACACTGGAATATAAACTTCTATTTTCTTGGTTACATGCTCTTAGTGGAATAAATACCATTTATATGGCTACATCACAATTTGTGAAGTTGATGCACCGTGATAATAACAAGAAGTACGATATGTAAGTGGACGTCAGGTTAACCCTGCATACACCGTTGCCCTAGACAACAACTTGTATATAATATACAGAAACAAGCCTCTCCTACCTCGCCCCTTTGGGTTCCGTGCCCGGAATGTCATTGGGGACCTCTCACTACTATACGTCCCTATAGCAGTTTACCAGGTACCCCCATCACACCGTGGGAGTTTCCAAACACAGATTTCTGACGCTACTTCACCTTTAACAATGGAAACGTATCTATGGCAAGTGCTCGACAGATTTTCCTGCCCCACACGGCTAGTCACGCCACTTTTGGAGTAGTATACACCGACGGCTCCAAATACGAAGCTGGCGTTGGATTTGGAGCTGTCTTTCCAGACTTTTCCCGTTCTGGAACCTTACATGTCCTAGCCTCCATTTTTACCGCACAACTATCTGCCATTCTCTTAGCCATCCGCACCATTTTCACTTTGCCTGTCAATATTTTAACTGTCTACTCTGACTCACAGGCAGTCCTGTTGGCAATAGAAGATTATAGGAGCACCCATCCTATTGTTTTGGATATTTGCAGCGGCGTTGGGTACCTGCCCACGTCTCTGTGCGTGGTAATGAGGAGGCCGATGAGGTAGCGCAGGCTGCTGCTTCTTGTCCTCCCTCACAGTACGCTCTTCCACATAGGAATTTGCATCCCACCGTGCAGTCCGCACTCTGGGGTGTGGTAGCGCAGGTGAGCGGCAGCAGTTGGCATGACGAAAATGGGGGAAGTCACGACCAGGGCTGTGCGTCCCTGGTCGTATTCCCATAATAGGAATCGTAAGAAGGAGACTGTTCTGACCCGCCTTAGAGTGGGTCACACCAAGGCAAGTATAAAGAGGTATCGTCACTCTTATTGAACGCTAAGAACCAAAATTTGAAATGAGTTTTTATTCATTAGTACCTCTTGAATGTTTTTTTTTTTTTTTATTACAAATTACTTCAATAAAATAAGATATGATGTGGATTTTTTGTTATATATCCTATGAAGCAATTGTCGGTGAATAAAAAAAATATATAAATAGAAATGTTCACCGCATCTCATCCTGGACGATAATTGGCTGGCGTCACGATAAGCTCCGCCCATTCCTCGAGACTAAGCCCCGCCCCATCCTCGAAGCGCGACATTTTATCGCTAGTGTCTAATACATTTTTTTCATATTTTTGGCATGATCTCCTGTGCTGCGGCCCCGAGTCCAGTGAAATGGGAGAACAAAATAAAATTTATAAGCTTTCATAACTTTCCAAGGAACATAACACTTAGAAAAATATGGATAGAGGCCTGCAAAGGAAACGACATGCGAAATTACGGCGACGTCAAGAAGTGCTATTATATTTGTTCAATGCACTTCAGTGTTCAGTGTTTCAGTTTCTACCTAACAAATGAAAAGATAAAGCTCTCCATAACATCACAGTCCTGCCCAATGCTGAACCTGCCAAGACTGGATAACAAAACCAGGAACTGCATTTCATATGAAGAACACATAGAGTGAGTATTGATAATATTGATAATAATACACCATGGTGGGGTACAGAATTTCATACAAAAATTTATGAGGTCAAATGTTTGGATATATCTTAACTAGATGTGATAGTGTTGTAATATTACCTGTAGATGTTTTTTTTTTTTAAGTAGCCTCATTTATATCATGATCTTAAAGGAGAAAGCGACAAAGTAAATGATATTTTGAAGGTTGCATTGCTATTAGGCTATTGTTAATATTAGCCTACTGTCATTATATTTATTATTATTATCATCGTTATTATTATTATTATATTATAGCTATAATTATGATAATTAATACCATTGTCATCATTACTATTCTTGTTATACATGGCAAAGCTGCGTTAATTTTTATCACTGAATATATATATATATATATATATATATATATATATATATATATATATATATATATATATATATATATATATATATATATATATATATATATACGATCGTGTGTTTACTATGTGTGTGGGTATGTATATATACCTACTTGTTATATTTTATATAAGGTCCAAGCAGAGCTCATTCCTGTCTCCATATCTATATTTGTTCACTTTCTCTTTAAATTTGTGCACATTTTGAACCTCAACAATCACCTCTTCAATCAAGCTGCTCCAGATGTCAATTAACGTTTCGATGTTGGAAACTGTACTACGGGGATCTTAATGTCGCTTAAACATATTACTCTTGCTGTGTTTCTTTGTACTAGTGCAGTTCCCGTACCCGTTAACACTACCTGGCACAGTGAATATACTATATGTGTACCTCACCGGTACTGATATATATTAAAGACCCCTTATACTAGGCTGCAAGTCTTCTAATGTTGTTGAGGTCGCACCCTACACCATGGTCTAAATAAATGGAAGGTCAACTCAGGCGCAGATTATAGATGACGTCAGTTGGTCAGTGGCAGGAGCCTCCTCTCGCTCTCTCCCTCTCCCTCCACGGGTATAAAGTAACCTGAGCTAGCTGGCAACCCCCTCAGTCCCTCTCTCCCACTCGCTCCGGCAAATTCTCTCTCTCTCTCTCTCTCTCTCTCTCTCTCTCTCTCTCTCTCTCTCTCTCTCTCTCTCTCTCTCTCTGTGTGTGTGTGTGTGTGTGTGTGTGTCTCTTTCTGTGTGTGTGTGTGTGTGTGTGTGTAATAATAAAGGTAAAAGGAAGAGGAATCATTAACAATATTTTGCATATGTGTAGTACTACTTTGTAGTTTCATATATTGTGCATGTAGCATCTTAGCCAGAGATTAATATAACCTTTATTACATACTGGAGTTCTTGGTAGTTTTCCAGTAAATCCCGTATATTTCATAGATGTATTAGTGCAGGATATAAAAGGCATAAATGTGCTTTGGAAGTATTTTATTTGCTCTTGTACTTTTCTTCAGTATGTACAAGCATTACACAAGCTATTACCTAATATATACCTATATTTCTGTATCTATCTAACCATCTATCTGTATTTATTCATTTATCCATCCATATATCTGTCTATCTGTAGCAAGGGCCTACCACACTTGCCCCATCCACCTGAGGGATGATCTTTAGCCAAGGTCAGCATCCACCCACTTTACTGATACCCACTCCTAACTAATTAAGTCACATCCCGGTGCAAATGTGGACAGAGTTACTCACTAATCGGCTGCTAAAGTGAGGTAGGAGACATGCCCACCCGCCCCCTAGCCCACCCTCTCCGCCACACACACATACACAGGTATACACACACATACATACCAACAAGTATGTACACACACAAGTATACCAACACACACACACACACACACATGCACAAGTATAGCGGGGCACAGAGAGAGAGAGAGAGAGAGAGAGAGAGAGAGAGAGAGAGAGAGAGAGAGAGAGAGAGAGAGAGAGAGGCCAGGTCCCTTCACTTGCTGCGGTGTGAATGTGACTGGAGGGGTTGCCTGTTCGGTCAACTGTTATTTATACCCTGTGCTACGTCACTTGGTCAGAGGGAGGAGCCTCGAGAGGATGCGTGGAATGGGACGAGTTTTGAGACGACCTTGAGTTGACCTCTCTTTCTTTAGATCTTGCCCTACACCAACATTATTTGTTTATCTGTGTGCGTGTGTTGTATATTGGATTAAATCGTTTGCATAGGTATGTGGTGCCATGTAAATGATAAATTTCATAAGAAGAATCGATGTTCTTATCATTACAGCTCCATATTTTTACTTATAATGCAGGGTGCTATGCACTCGCCACGAAGACAACGAGGAAGGGGCGTGGCCAAGCGTGGCTAGGCTAAGAGTTGCCATCGAGTGATTTCCTCCCGTCCGCACGACGATACCTTCTTTATACTTGCCTTGGGTCACACTAGATACACTTATGGCTTTCTCATGTCCCGGGGAGTTCAGCCCAACTGTGATGACTGTTTGGTCCCCCTGACTGTTCGGCACTTGCTGGTCGAGTGCCCCACCAGTCTGGGGGACCTGCGAGAGCGGTACCTTCCCCAGTGTCGGGGCGGAGATGGGTGCTCAATTTTCTCTCTCTCTCTCTCTGGTGCTGGGGGAGAAGGCACTCCTCCCGGGACGTGATATTTTTGGTTTCCTATAGGAGGCTGGCACCCTCAACCCCTTGTAGGTTTTATTGACCTTCTATTGTTGTTTTCATCACGTCTTTAATTTTTATCTCGTTTTATATAGTTTTATTAGTGTTGTTTTTATCATATTTTTTATTTTAAGCAGTTCTCTATAGCTTTATTAGTGTTGTCTTTTATCATGTAATAAGTTTTAATCTTTTTAATGTATTTAAGAAATATCAACCGTCTTGCATTAGGTTCGGCGCCATCTGAACCTGCCCTAATAATCATTCAATCCGAAATAGTAAAGATGTCGTTTTGGGCTCAGCTGTTCAGGTTCGTTGCTTTGCTGCTTCAAAATGCACGAGTCCCGAGCAGGTGTGGCCGGAGGAGGAGGCACGGAAGTTAGGGAAGGAGAGTGGGAGGGGAGGAGGATGAATGCCGTGGGGTGGGGCGGAATGGTCGGGGGACCCGGGGGGAGAGCCGGGCGGGGAGGCGGAGGGAGGGAGCCGCAGGCTGCTAGTCTTTTCCAGCCTCAGACTCGACCGTAGCTAAAGTTGGGTGAGAGGTGGAATAGACCCTGGGTCACCGTCTCGACGCGCTTCAAGTAGTCCAAGTCACCTTTAACATCAAGATCAAGAACCAACTGCAAGGTATATACGTATGGCAGAAGGAGTTCTAGTGGTGCGACGTCTCCCAAGGTCTGTTCACCCTAGGCGGGACGTATTGAACAGTTTAAGTGACACATAACTTGTTAAAAGATAGATTAAACAGGGAAGGAATTGTGTTTGTGACTGATTTAGTAAGAAATGAATTAACGTCCCCAACATCAAGAAACAAGGACATCTCGCCGGAGTTGAAGGTAATTACTATGCTTTACCTTGCCACCGGGAAGATGCAACAGTGTAGCAGTGATGACTTGGACCCTTCAAAAGAGACCATCAGCAGGATCATCAAAGAGACGGTGTACGCACTCTCAGCTGTTGACGTACTCAAAAGATTCACCAAGTTCCCTCGAACTCAAGAAACTGACGTGAAGCAGCGGGAATTCAGACAGATTTGCAAGACTTAGTGGTGTAATTGGTACCATAGACAGAACACTCGTGAAGATTGTTGCCCCAAAGGAATTTGAGGCAGAATGTCAACAGGAAAAACAACACAGTATCTATGTCCAAGTGGTGTTTGACGGTAACTATAAATTCTAGGACATTGTTGCAACGTGGCCGGGATCAGTGGTCGGCCCAAGCCCCTCATGGCGCAGGCATTTTTTTTTTATAGTGGCGCCAGTTATGCTTGGCTCATGCTGTCCCGCGCAACTCATTTTCTATTTACTTGGACGGGGTATCTTCTAGGGTCCGGGTTCAGGGGTGATCTTCTGGACAGCATGTGGGTAGCCTTAGGCCACTCGGCGGTGACTGAAAAAGCCCAGGTGGTAGCGTGGGGATTCGAACCAACGTTGTCCATGGCGCCGTGAATGCGAGGCCCGCACGCTAACCAATCAGCCAACGCCTAACTACTGCAAGATGTTAGCTGCTTTTAATACACAACACGCATTTTGTAGTTTTAAAGCATTATGACGAGTTTCAGCCACACATGTGTATTACCAGGATGCGGAACAAATATTTGGTTGATCTTCACTTTGGCGCCCCCGAAGTATTGCGCCCCCCCCCCTCCTGACGCCACTGCACTAGGGTCCGACATGCAGCTGGAGGGGATCGTGGTCAATTACACCCAGGGCGCATCGGAATGCCGCCGGACTTAACCTGACTTGCCCCTGCCCGGGGGACAGTAGGAGCGGTGCAATCTCTCTTTCCGGGGTTACGCGCGGAACTGTCTCTCAGACTCAGACACATTCACTCACTCACTCATTCTCTCTCTCTCTCTCTCTCTCTCTCTCTCTCTCTCTCTCTCTCTCTCTCTCTCTGCCGGCCAGGCTGCTTCCCTTCATGTTGGTGGTAACGAGTGTTCTCAAATGCTAATAGGTTCGCGGATAGAGAAACTCAATATCCGTCAGGGTTACTTTATTGAGGCAAACATACACAGGTCGTTGACACGGACAAGACACTAAGAAAAGGTGCGTTTGTGTGAATGTTGTGAAGTGTGGGTGACATAGGTGTTGATGTGTATGTGTTGAACAATGTGTAAAAGTGGACAACAAGAGGACATAGACGGACAGACAAAGATAAACGAGTACAAGAAAGATAAACATTGAAGACACAACGATGAACATGAAAACACAGAATCTTAAGTCTTTCTTTGCAGTGCCCCATTTTCTTACGTGTCACTGAGGGGAAGGAACACGCGATTCGAGCGGTGACTGCTACAGATATTCCCCCCCCAGTGACTTCATAGAAGGAACGATATCTTCCTGGTGCGGACTGGTGCAGACGGTGTTGTTTCGGCGACGGAGAGATGGGGCGCCTGGTCTGGGGCCAGCAGGTACGCCGGCTTGATCCTGTCTATGGAGACCGCATCCTGAGAACCATGTTTGTCGATCGTGACAGTCTTTCTGGTCCGTCTCAGGACACGGTAGGGTCCTTGGTAGGGCTGCTGCAGGGGCCACCGGACGGCATCCACGCGCACGATGACGTGGGTGCAGGTGTCGAGGTCCTGGTTGACGAAGGTCTTCTTCGGGGAAGAGCGAGGCTGCACCGGCTGGAGGCTCCTCATGGCACCTTTGAGGCGGGGGGCGAAGTCCTGGACGCCTCAGGGGGCGGTGTCAGGTGTGGGCGCCAGAAGTTCGCCTGGGAGCCGGAGGTTGGTGCCGTACACTAGTTCAGCCGAGGAGTGGTGCAGGTCTTCCTTCAGGGAGGACCTGATGCCGAGGAGGACCCAGGGAAGAGCCAGGGACCAGTTGTCGCTTTGGGTGGAGGCCATGAGGAAGGATTTCAGCTGCCGATGGAAGCGCTCGACTATGCCGTTAGCCTGCGGGTGATAGCCTGACGTTCTGTAACGGCGGACGCCGAGGAGGGTCATAACTTTGTTCCACACGTTAGCCTCGAACTGGCCGCCGCGGTCTGAGGTGAGGCTGAGAGGGACGCCGAACCTGGAGACCCAAGTAGCGATGAAGGCGTGGGCGACGGCGTCCGTAGTGATGTCAGCGATGGGGGCGGCCTCGGGCCAGCGTGTGAAACGATCCACGCAGGTGAGGATGTAGCGGTGGCCTGCGGAGGGTGGCAGGGGGCCAACAAGGTCGATGTGGACATGGTCGAACCTCTCCGTGACGGGCGTGAAGGTGCCGGGTGGAGAGTGTGTGTGTCGCGTCACCTTGGAGGCTTGGCAGTCAGTGCAGGTTTTGCTCCATAGTCTGACGTCTTTGTTAATTCCCTCCCAAATGAAGCGGGATGTCATCAGGCGCTGCAAGGCTCGAATGCCAGGATGAAAAAAAAGTTGGAAAGTTTCGTTTAGTCGGCGCAACATCTGTGGTCATATGCCGGAGAGAGACAGGAGGGGGAAGGAATTATAGGAGAAGGGAACAGACCCCAGGAGACGGGACACAACCCCCGATTAATACCTGGTACCCATTCACTGCTAGGTGGACAGGGGCGTAGGGTATCGGAAAAGCCGCCCAAGTTTTTCCACTCCGCCCGGGAATCGAACCCGGGCTCTCTCGATTGTGAGCCGAGTGTGCTAACCACTGCACCACGAAGCCCCCCTAAATGCCAGGATGAGAGAGGTCGTGAAGCTGACGGAAGGCCTGGTAGCGGTGTCGCTGTGGCAGGTAGGAACGGATGGTGGCCGTGGAGACGTCAGCGTAGAGAGTGACCTTGGTGCCTGGGAGTGTGATTTTCTTCACTTTAAGCGCCGGGTTGTCCAGAAGCTTCTCCAGCTCTGCGTCGCCGGACTGATCGGCGGCTATGGCGGCGTAATCAAGTGAAGAGGACGTCACAGCGGTAATGTTGCGGGAGCTGGAGCTGGAGCGTTGTCCGCACCTTTGATGTACCGGATGTCAGTGGTGAACTGCGAGATGTAGTCCATGTGGCGGAGTTGACGTGGTGTATAAGAGTCTCTGTTCCTCAGGAAGGTTGTAGTGAGGGGCTTGTGGTCGGTGAACATGTGGAAACGCCGGCCTTCAATGAAGTAGCGGAAACGTTTGACAGCCTTGAAGATGGCGAGAAGTTCCCGGTCGTAAGCGCTGTACTTGGCTTCAGACTTGGAGAGCTTATGGGAGAAGAAGGCGATCGGCTTCCAGGCGTTGTCGACGAACTGTTGTAGGACAGCACCAGTCCCAGTGTCGGAGGCGTCTGTTGCTATGGAGATCTCCGCGTCATGGGCAGGGAAGGACAGCATGACTGTGTCGCTGAGAGCCTTCTTAGCAGCGAGAAAGGCGGCGTCAGCGTCTGGAGTCCAGGCGAGAGTGACAGACTGGCCACGCTTGCAGGGCTTCACCATGGCATAGAGGGGCTGGAGCATGAGAGAGCACTGTGGGACGAAGCGGTTGTAGAAGTTAACCATACCCAGGAATTCCTTGAGTTGGCGCTGGGTGGATGGCTTCGGGAACTGCTGGATGGCTTCCGTCCTTGAGTTGAGTGGAGCGATGCTCAAGTGTGGCCAAGGAAGGTGAGGGAAGTAACACCGAGCTCAGACTTGTCCACGTTGATCTGTACTCCGTAGTCATGCAAGCGGGTGAGGACTTGGTGAAGGTACTGTTTGTGAGAGGCTCCATCCGGGCTAGCGATGAGTGGATCGTCTATGTAGGTGAAGCAGAAGGGTAAGCCGCGGAGAACTTCGCCGATGAAGCGTTGAAAGGTCTGGTCCGCATTCATGAGTCCAAACGGCATCCTGACGTATTCAAAGAGGCCGAAGGGCGTGATGACGGCAGTCTTCGGTATGTCGTCAGGATGGACTGGAATCTGGTGAAAGGCCTTGACGAGGTCCACACGTGAAAAGATGGTGGAACCAGCAAGTTGAGACGAGAATTCCTGGATGTTTGGCACCGGGTATCTGTCCATCTTAGTGCGCGAGTTAAGGGCTCGGTAGTCTCCACAGGGACGTATGTCGCCGTTCTTCTTGGGGACGACGTGGAGGGCTGATGACCAGTTGCTGCTACTGGGCCGTACAATACCTTGACGCAACAGAGACTCGAACTCGGCCTTGGCTTGACGGTAGCGTACAGGAGCTAAGCGACGGGCCTTGGCGTGTACTGAAGGTCCTGTAGCTTCTATGTGATGCGTAACGTGGTGCTTGACGGGCAGGCTGGCTGAATAGGGCTGTGTCAGCGTGGGAAAGGACTTGAGCAGGGCAGCGAACTGGTGGTCCTTGTGAACGACGGCAAGTTGCGAGCTGTCACCTGGTGCTGGTTAAGCATTGGAGAAGATGGAAGTGAGCGGGTCAACCAACCTCCGTCCTTTGAAGTCGACTAAGAGGTTGAAGTGCCTTAGGAAGTCAGCTCCGAGGATTGCCTGCGAGACGTATCAATGTATTTTTATTATTATTTAATATCACCACGAATTAGGAATACAATTGATATCCTACTATAACACGTTCCCGACGTAGAAGGTCCATTCGAAGCAACGTCGTAAGTAAAGGTCCACTTGCATAGTGTGTCGCGAGTAGACAGGTATTTTGGTACCGTTGGCGGCGTACAGGTGCAAGAGTGGAGGTAGAGTTCGCTGACTGGCGGTTGCTGGGATAATACTGACATCAGCGCCGGTGTCAATCAGGAACTTGGTGTTGGAACGGCAATCATGAAGGTGGAGCAGCGCCGAGGGTTGGTGACGAGCGCTATGCTGCACTATTGCTCGTCCTTGGAGTTTGACGCCTTGTAAGTGCACGGGGTGGTACACCTCGTAGCTTTCTCGCCGAAGTTGTTGTGGTACCAGCAGAGTCCTGGGCTTCTCGAACAGGAGCGGCGCCGACGTCGGTGAGGAGTGGGAGAGCGAGAGCGGCGGCGATCGAGCCGCTCCTCAAGAGAGGTGACTTTCGTCGCGAGCAGGGAGACTTGCTTGACGAGTTCGTCAAATTGAGTGGTCCTTTCGGAGGCGACGGAAGACACTGAGGAAGTTAGCGGTCCAGGTAGAGTTGCCATGAATTCGTCTGCTAACTTGGCAATGGCGTCGGGCTTCAGGTCGTCCTTAACGCTGAGGAGGCTGCGCTGGACAGCAGGGGGCAGACGTTGGTAAAACAGCTGTTTGAACAAGTCAGGGTCGAAAGACTGGTACTTGTCGCCGAGCAGCTGCTTCATGCGGCGTAGGAGGTCCGTCGGTTTCTCAGTACCCAACTCTTCTTTCGAGAGAAGTTCACGGAGGCGGGTGGCGACAAAGACTGAAGGCGTTGGAGGAAGGCAGTCTTCAGATCTTCATAGGCATGATCAGAGTTGTAGGCTGAGGCGATGACGTCAGAGACTTGTGGGAGGACGTCGGCGGGCAGGAGGCTAACAGCGTGAGTGTACTGAGTAAGGCTGTTAGTAATTTTGGCAGTCTTGAATCCGCACTCCAAAATCGAGAACCATATGGACGGGTCCTGTGAGCAGAAGGGCGGCGCTTTGAAGGACACCGCCGCCGCAGCAGAAGAGTTGTCGTCGTCAGACATGGTGAAGTTGAACGGTGTGGAGCAGATTGGCAAAGGCGCTGGCGTACAACGGGCCAGGAGCCAAGGCAATCCGTGAGAGTAGAACGAACTGCGTGTACTATAGGCACTGGTGCGTGCTAGGGACCTCATTGGCCCTGGGAGTGAACCAGTGTCCAAGAAGGCACTGTAAAACAACACTGTACACTTAGTGGGTAACACTGTGACACTAACTGTTGCTGGGGACTTGCTGCACTAAACTGTTGATGGACACACTGCACTGTACACATAGATCCACAGGTGTAGGATAATCCAAGAGGGCGGTGGTAAATCCAGGAGGCGGCTAGTAATCACTGTAATACACTGAGTCTGTGTGGCGTGTACACTGAGTCTGTGAGTGGCGTGTACACTGAGTGTGTGGCACTGTGTGTCTCAGTAATGTGTCGCACTGTGTGTGAGTGTTCACTGAGTCTGTGTAGAGTCACACGGTGTGCGTGTCTCAGTCGCCGTACCAGCGGAAAGTCAGGGAGGAGGAGGAGGAGGGGTGGGTGGGTGGGTGGGTGAGGGCTGGGAGAAGCACCAGGAGGCACTAAGGAAGCCTGGAGGAGGCGCTGAAGGTGCCTAGAGGAGGCGCACAGAGGTTGCCTGGAAGAGGCGCACTAGGGGGTGCCTGGAGGGGGCACAGAGGGTGCCTGGGGGAGGGTGGGGGAGAAACCCTGTAGGTGGCAACTACGCCCACGGCGTAATATTTCTCCCAACCCGTGGCTCAATCCCACGAACCCCAAGCGGAGGTGTGAGATTTACTGCCTCAGGAAATGGTAGGACGAATGAATCAGATACTTCTGACTCAGGTCCACCCTCTGGGAGAGAGTGCCCTTGAGCGGCACTGGTTTTAAGCCATCTAGAACCTTAGCAACACTGCAGAGTCACCAATTGTTTGTGGTAGCGAGTGTTCTCAAATGCTAATAGGTTCCCGGATAGAGAAATTCAATATCCGTCAGGGTTACTTTATTGAGGCAAACATACACAGGTCGTTGACACGGACAAGACACTAAGAAAAGGTGTTTGTATGTATGTGCGTTTGTGTGAATGTTGTGAAGTGTGGGTGACATAGGTGTTGATGTGTATGTGTACAACAATGTGTAAAAGTGGACAACAAGAGGACATAGACGGACAGACAAAGATAAACGAGTACAAGAAAGATAAAAATTGAAGACACGACGCGGACAGACAAGTACTGACGATGAACATGAAAACACAGAATCTTGTCTTTCTTTGCAGTACCCCATTTTCTGACGTGTCACTGAGGGGAAGGAACACGCGATTCGAGCGGTGACTGCTACATTCATATCTGCGCAATAGTACATACAGTTACACAGTTCAATACATACATACATACTTTTACAAATTTACATGATACATACATACTACATAGTTACTATGTAAAACTATCTCCTTCCTTTGGCCCTTCCGCAAAATTATTGACACATTAGGTTGGGTAAATTTGAAGGGAAATTAATAGAAAGTGTAATTTTAGTAGAAAATTTACATGCATTAATTTATTTTCTTCAACTTTGCAGGCTCTTAACTCTGTAATCTACATTGTGATCTCTAAGTCTGAGAATATGTAATGAATAATATATATCCACAACATCCTCTTTGTGTGGTGCGGATGCGGATGCGGATGTTTATTTCATCACAAATGCGGATGCGGATGCGGATGTTTCATTTATCAGAAATGCGGATGCAGATGCGGATGTGAAAAATTATGCGAAAGTTTCGCGGATGCGGATACCCGATACATGACTACAATGGACGGCACGCCCGCCCGCCGTGCAGCCCCGACCGTGCAGCGGCGGCAGGACAAGTGAGGGTGGAAAAGCTAAAGGGCAGCAGGACAAGTGAGGGTGGAAAAGCTAAAGGGCAAGGAAGAATAAAATCAAGGAAAACCGGATGAAGATTAAATTGTGAGGAAGAAATCTTATCACAACCGCAAGATAATCAATAAATACTCGAAACCAAGACCTAGACCGAGGCCGAAATGGAGGGCGAAGATTAAAACAACATTCTTCATCTCCAGCGTCGTCCTCCGAAGGCTGAACCACCACCACCACCATTATCATCGTTATTATTGGAACCAAGAAAACAATCATCACTTTCGGCGCGTTTAACGTCCCCGCGAGCACAGGCGAGGCCGACGAGGAGGAGGAGGAGGAGGAGGAGGAAGACTAGGCTGGGGTAGTGGTGATGTTGATGGTTGAAAAAATGAAAAAAATAAAGAAAACAAAGACGGAAGAACAAGTAGAAAGAGGAAGAGGAGAATGTCGAGAGGATTAAAGCCCTTCATCTGTTTATAACCTTGGATCAAGTTTCCTCGCACCTTCGCCTCTATAGAGAATACAAATCTAAATGTTTAAGTCTATCCCCGTATGGAAAGTTTCTCAACCCATGAATTTTGCTCATCATACTTTGCACTTATTAACATTTTGATATCCATTCTATAGCAAGAACTGAACCGCATAATCGAGGTGAGGTTTGACTAATGCTAAATACAGCTTGAAAATGATTTCAGCGCTTCTGTTGCTTACGTTCCTTGAAATGAAACCCGGCACCCTGTCTCCAAGATTTCTAGCCTGATAACATTGTGCCCTTGGACGGAGATAAACGCTCATTAAGACTCCTAAATCCCTCTCACACCCAGGCCTGTTTAGGGGAGTGTCATTTTAGCAATAATTATATGGAGGGTTATGCCTGCCTACACTCAGAAGAATAGTTGTCGACACTGAACTCCCATCTGTCACTTCCAGACCCAATCATGTCTGTCTAGTTACTCCTGCAAAACGCGAGCGTCCCGATCTGGTCCAATTACTCCGCTGATCTTTGTATCATCAGCAAATTTACGAAAATCACCATTAATTCCATCGAAAATCATCACCATTTCCGTGTCCAATTAGTAAATGTAAATGATAAAACAGCAGAGAACCCAATAGCCACCTCTGCGGGACCACACTCGTAACACACACCCTGTCAGAATTTTTACCATTGATTTGCACTCTGCTTCCTATTGCTAAATCACGCCCTGGACCACAACACGCCACTACACGCATAACACAACATACACACCTTTTCGCAAAATTCTAATTTCAAAATGGCACACCTTCACCCTGCCTCAGATTCCCGGCCTGGACACCACACTACATTCACACAACATATACACCTTTTCCCAAAATTAAAATTTCAAAATGGCGCACATACACCAAGCCTCGGAGTCCCCGCCTGGGGGGGGGGCCACAAAATCCCCCAGGGAGGACTCCCCTTCTGGCTGCCGACCCGAGAGGTGTCTTGAAAACTCCTTGAACCTCTTTCTTCTCAATTTCTGCAACATTCGCAGTCTTCGTTCTAATTTTAATTCTGTGGAACACCATCTCTCTTCCTCTAAACCTCACCTTCTCTTCCTCACCGAAACACAGGTTTCTGAGGCTACTGACAGCTATCTCTATTCTGTTTCCTCCTACTATATTCTAAATTTCAATCCAAGGCTGGATGTTGCGCCTCCGTGCTCTCGTGCCCACAACCTTGATTCTTCAGTATTTTCCACCATCTGGCTTAGATTTCATTGTCATTCTATTACTAAATACATCTGTGCTGTTTATCTCTCACCTAACTCTACTAACCATGTAAAATTCTTTGAGTAATTGAACTCTAAAGTGGAGCACATCTTGACCTACTCTTCCTTCGCTGACATCTCCATCCAAGGAGATTTCAATGTTCACCACTAGCTTTGGCTTTCATCCTCTTTCACTGACCAGCCTGGTGAACAAGCCTACAACTTTGCTATCCTCAACGATCTAGAGCAGTTGGTCCAGCACCCTACACGTATTCCCGACCGTCTTAAGAACATAGGAGTCTGCAGGAGGCCGATAGGCCTATACGAGACAGCTCCTCTGAACCTAAGCTCCCGTGTAGCTCCCGTGTATCTAACCCCACCTAATATCGCTGTCCATTAATTAATCTAATCTATTTTTGAATGTGACAATGGTATTGGCACTCACCACATGACTGCTAAGCCTATTCCGCTCATCCATCACCCTGTTTGTAAACCAATTTTTGCCTATGTTCCTGTTGAATCTGAATTTATCCAGTTTAAACCCATTACTTCGTGTCCTACCCGGTTCTCTTACCAACAAAACCTTATTTTTGGATCCTTCTTTTCTTGTATTTTAATTTTTATTTTTTATTTCATTTGCATTAGCTTGTATTAAACAACTCTTTTATCACTCATTAATTACTCCATAAATGATCTCACCGTCTCGTATCCCTGGTAGCGTGATCCGGCTTAAGTTGTTATTGGAGACTGGTGTTCGGGGATAAACAATGGAAAAAGAAAATATACATTTATTTAAAATTAAATGAAAGTAATTGCCTTACGCAATATTCTATGCTCAGACGATCATAACGCTGGCATATTCAGCAATGGATACAACATATGACAAACGACATGTCTTTAAACATAATACTACAATTTGTGCTCAGTTGTTGCCAATAATAATAACACTCGTCATTCCACAAGCAGTGGTTTGTTTCTCTCTGCTTACATCACAATATTTAAATACTCTCTTCACATCCTGATAACACATTCCTATAGTATAATCTACTACAATTTCACGGAAGCACCAAATTATACCACACCCAGTGGTTTCTACCTTTGCTTTACATCGCAAACAAATAATCACAATCCTGTCCCACTCACAATCCTACAACACATCTTCCACATTATAATCTCCAGGACAAAACAATCGGTTTCCCTTAGATTCTCGAATTTCTACTCACGATTAAGATCGCAACAGCCATTCTCAGCTGAGTGAGTAGCAAGTCTGCGTGAAGCGAGTGCAAGGCTCGGTCTGCCCATATCACTGTTGTCTAGGTCACATTTTTCCTTGCTTGAGGCGGAACTGCATCTTTGACACGCCTTCATTTTCTACATAACCAGTAGCCAATACTTCCTGTCAACAACCATTGGTTCGCTCATTATGTTATATTGTTTACTTCTCCTACTATTTGTGATTTCACTCTTAAGACACTCCCACAGTGACTTCTCTTTTCAGTTATTCGCTTATAGCATTTCGTCACACCGCACGTGACATGTTAGAGTCCTCTTGAATGGTTATCCACACTTCCTGACCACGCCTACTGGGTATCTGTTTTCTGTATGTGGGTCTGGGTATTTTCCATAACCTCTCAGTAGTGTTAGTGCTTATCAGATGTTTACAACTTTGTATATCTGACTAATTTCTTTCCTTCCCTCTCCTATCATATTTACAATTCCTGTCTCCATATCTCCACTCGGTATTTGCCTCTGATTGGGGTCTCTATTAATTAACTGTGCTGCTATGGTCGTCTTCTGTTTGTCCATATTCTGGGTCCCAACATACTTCCCCTTTCGGAAGATCTCGCCCCTGAGATCTCACAGGTGTTGGTGGAGAAGAGACGCCTTTCAATGTCTGCAGTGGGCTTGAGTCTGGAAGCAGGCGTCGTCGTGCATAGCGCAGGACATAGGAATACCCCACGGCAGACGTCACCAGCAGAAGAACCAGAATCACGACAATGGCGAAGACAATCCACCAATGGATTTCGGGTTGAAAGGGCTGATCCGGCTCGACCACAGAATTTAGGGGCTGCAACCCAGCTGTTAGCTCTTGTAGGGGGATGGACTCAGCACTGCGAAGAGATGGAAGGTCAGGCAAAACGGACCAGATAAGATGGCCTGTAAGAATTCTTGGAGAGTAGGGAGGTGGAGAGGGAGAGGGGCGAGAGAGACCGTGATGGGGGGCCCCTCCACAACTGCCTCTTGTCCAGGAAGTGTCAGGAATGGGCTGTGGGCGCTGCAACCTTGCCGAAGCGTCAATATCCCACTATCCGTGAGGTTGACAGTATGTTTGTTTACAGGACTGGTAGTGCATGTGAGTGTCAGAGTGATGGGGGAGGCAAGTGAATAGGTCCAGTAGCCAGGACCTTTTATAAACATAGGGGGAAATGTTTTTAAGACTATTGTGTGGAAGGAGTTGATCACTGACTCATGATTCAAGAAAGCAGCCGATTCACTAAAGGCTGCGTGACTATATAGCCTCATAGACGGGGCCTGTGGGAGGACAAACTAACATATGGTTATTCTTGTTACAGTGTTCTATACTAGAAAGAAGAAAGTATATTTTCCTATTCTCACAGAAGGCAATATATCTTGAATAAATACTATACATAAGATAGTAAGTACTATTCTGCACAGAAAATGGAAGGGAGTCGATTCGAAAGACATCAAAGGTGTCAGGCGGATCTCCTCGTAAAGGTTTGGTGAAATAGAAATTACGAGAATCGTGCAAAGCCGTTGTCCTGGAGGACACAGTTATCATATCCCTATATAAAGCTAAAAAATCAGGAACTGCAGGGAACAAAAGACCTGGAGGCCGAACCCAGGCGTCCTCTACTGTAATTAACAACTGTTTGTCTCACATAATGGTTAGAGTTATGTATGTTTGCAGGGGAGCCTGCAGACTCACCTTGAAATCTTGTATACCCGGACTTATGTGTCTCAATGCATAGTCAAAATTGAACAATGCTTATAGGAGCTTTTTTCTCTTCCTAATGCCAAAGTCAATAGAAATTTGGGCACAACTTGGTTCAATACATCTCCAGCTGAACATAGCCTATTAAAGGCAGATTGCATGGCATGCATATTACTTAATGATGTTGAGTTTTCCATAATAAACATAGTAGTAGGTAATGGTGACAGTGACGGGACCAAAATAATTCGCAAGCATAATCAAGAATTTGCAGCCAAAAAAAAATGACGTCGAAAAATTTTTGACGTCGAAAAATTTTTGTACGTTGAATTTCCCGGCCGGCCGTGCGGCCAGTCAGCCGGACGGCCAGCCAGCCGCGCGGGCAGCCAGCCGCCCCCCACTACCCAACCGGGGAGTGGTCACAAACCTACCCAAAAGTGACCATTCCCCCCCCCCCCCCCCACCCACCCACCCACCCCACCCCAAACACCCACCACCTTCCACGCCATCGTGTCTCCCCGGAGGCCTGAGCGTCACCCTCCTGCCGGGGATTGGTTAGGGGCGTCCTTTCGCGCCGTGCCGGGGCGTCGCCCTCCTGCCGGGGATCGGTTAGCGCGAGCGGTGACGTGTTCGGCGGATCGGTTAGGGGCGTCCTTTCGCGCCCTCCTGCCGGGGATCGGTTAGCGCGAGCGGTGCCTTGTTCAGGGATCGGTTAGGGCGTCCTTTCGCCGTGCCGGGGCGTCACCCTCCTGCCGGGGGATCGGTCCTTTCGCACCGTGCCGGGGCGTCGCCCTCCTGCCGGGGGATCGGTCCTTTCGCGCCGTGCCGGGGCGTCCTTTCGCCCCAGTGCCGGGGGATCGGCTAGGGGCGTCCTTTCGCACCGTGCCGGGGCGTCACCCTCCTGCCGGGGGATCGGTCCTTTCGCACCGTGCCGGGGCGTCACCCTCCTGCCGGGGATCGGTTAGCGCGAGCGGTGACTTGTTGGGCGGAGGCCTGTGGCTACCTTTCCCCCTCCCTCTCCCTCTCCCGCTATTGATTTTTTTTCCAGTTTGCCAGCATGTGTATGCGTGTCCCCCTCTATGCCCTACCCCTCGCGAGCGGTGACTTGATGGTCAGTCTGAGGGTACCACTACCCCTCCCTCTCCCTCTACCCGCTATTGATTTTTCAGTTTGCCAGCATATGCGTGTGTGTGTGTGTGCGTGTGTTACTGTTGATTTTCATATTGACTGGAGTTATATCGATTGTCTTTTCAGTGAGGGGTAGGAACGGGAAAAGTAGATTTTATACATTTTTATTGAAATATAGTGGAAAAAAAATGGTATGACAAGTTATTATATTACCTTAATCTAGTCTATTTTATTTGTTCTTTCTTAATCCAGGCTAATTTGTTCTTTCTTAATCCAGACTAAATACATGCTAAGCCTAAAAACAAAAACACACAATCGCCATAAAAAAAAAGACATATTACAAACTCACACCGTACAGGCTCAAAGAAATACAATGGAAACCCACCCATCCTACCCTTTTTTTTCCCTCCCCCAAAATAAATCCTAATTGAAAGAGACATATTACAAACTTATGTCGTACATGCCCAAAGACAGCCCATAAAAGGATGACAACACGAGTACATATACAAATGAAGAAAAAAAATACACAACACAAGCACATATATATAAAAAATAATACACACAGAGCGAGTACATATATAAAAAAAAGATTGTTAAGCACTAAATATAGGACTCTCACAGATTCGACCACCATATGCATCTCTAACTTCCAAGACATTAGTGAATTTTATTCGCTTCCACTCATAAAATCCATCATGGATTTTAGTAACTTCACCACCCACCCCGCCTATGACACTTCCAAGAAAGGTCAAGGGGTATGTCATGTCATTAGTGGGCGCGGCATCAACACTTCCGCCATATGCTGCATTTTTTTTTCCAGTCGTGATTGACGCATTTCATGATCTTTTTGCTGCAGACGACTTCGCCGCCGCTCTCGCGATTCAGCGCCCGACGGAGAGTCAAGACACACCATCACCGAAGCGTGTCTGTTGTTGTTGCCGTGGACTTATGACAAGATAGAGACACAGTATTAGACAAAAAATCAATCTCTCTCTTTGTAAGAATAAAAAAATACTTACTATGCGTTACGCTGTCCGGTGGGTCGTTCTTCAGACGAGACACTGGTAATGGAGGTATCACATCCTTCCCTCAGCACACACCGCCCCATTTTACCGACACCTCCCAACGCGCCGCGGTTGTTGTTGCCCAATGACTCGCCCGTGATATGTTCACCGGTAGACTTGGGAGTTTCTGGAACATCCCCCACCTCACCACCACCAACATCCGCTGAAATGACAAGAAATATATATATATTTTTTTTTTAAACACAATGAATAAGAAATACACACACCCGCGCTTGTGCGCGAAGAAAACAACCAATACAAGAGGCGGATATCTCACCTCCGTTTCTGGGATGTGATGTGTTATCCACGGCTTCAGCTTGGGATGTGTTATCCATGGCTTCAACTTCTAATGCGGCTTGACCCATTATCTGATCGTCAACATCGTCAGCATGAAGAGTTGCAGCGGCAGCGTGGGGCTGTTGTTGTTGTTGTTGTTGTTGTTGTAAGTTCATGACGGCGAAGACTTCCTCCATGATGCTCCTCTCGCAATGTTAGGGGACTGACTAAGCTACCCGGGGTTATTTGGGGCATATGCGCACACTACACAAGCCTTTTCTTCTTCCGAGGCTACCCCAGGTTATAGGGGACACGCCCACACATGTATGCAAACACGCGCGCACATGCCCAAAACCACAAGCCATTCTTCATCCGAACAATAGGAAAGCGTGAACAAACTCACACCCACCCGGTCACGTCGCACGAAAAAAAAAAACAGAATCCTGTTCTTAATAACTACATATAACTACACACACGCCATAAATGAATAAGCTATATACTACTTCTACATTTTTTTACACATAGGAAAGCGTGAACAAACTCACACCCACCGGTCACATCGCACGAAAAAAAAAATCCTGTTCTTAATAACTACATATAATTGCACACACACGCCATAAATGAATAAGCTACATACTGCTCTACATTTTTACACACACACACATTGTAGCATTTAATAAGTTAGCCACATATCTTAGAAATACAATGCTTGTAAGTCAGTCCTTGACTAGATTGACAAAATGTTTTATACATGGGGCATTTTAAACATTCTATAAGCATATGTTAACACCTTTCTGTCATTCTTCAAAAATTTCCTAAATCATAATTATCTTTCAAAAACTGACTAGTCCTCTCTAAGCCTATTTTATTACATAAGTATACGAATTGAACGCAATACACGCCACACACCAGAGTTTTGTCCGACTGTAATCTTGCGGCAAGTTTAAAACAGGATAATCTTTATGCTTATTTAAGAAACTTCGAAAGTACTTAGAATATAATGATGGGGTCAGGGCGTATGTGTCGAAGAAATATATACACTTATCACTAACATAGAACACCACCCAGTGACCCATTTTCGAAGCTTGCGATGCGCCTAACACATTAGCAATAAAGACAATGGGCTTGTCTGACTCACTCCTTAGATTTAATTTCGCTACATCGTCAGCGGAAGACAGCCTAAGAAATATATATTATTGTGATAAAGTTTTCCTTGTAGAGCTTTCATAATTTGTTGATTATTCATTATGCTCTAGTGTCGCAAGACACGTGCCTCTCCGAGTTGATTGACAACACTCCCTTTGTATCCCCAAAACAGATAATTACTAAATTTTCATCCAAGCCTTTTTTAAGCTGAAGACTTATGCGTAAGTTTCCACTGTGTTCAAGAGGCACTGTGCCTCGTATGTCTTCCGGTAACAAACTAAAACAAACACTGTCCTTCCTTTCTTAAAGCTATCGTAATCAAGCAAAGTGTCATTTTCTACTCCTAAACTATCTAAAATATCATAATAGACTCGCGTACACTCGTGGGGAAAAGAAACCGTATTTTTATACATATTCATACCATTGACAGAGACTGTTAGTTCAGACAAATCAGCATTCTTGAAATACAAGCCATTTTTATTATATACACCGAAAAGGCCCTCATGTCAGCCATAACGATATATAAACGCTCTGGAATGACATTTCACGGTTGGTCACAGACAATACTTGTCTGCTGTTTGCCGAGAACCAGAGATTTATATAACGTCTTGTTAAATATTGTACGCGTTATTTTTCCTGTCTCTAATTCTTTATTTAATGCAAGCAATGCTGACGGATAGGGTTGAGTCTGGTGACCCAAAGTTTAGCAAAATCAATATGGGCACGCACAGCACTCCCATCGCCGTCAGTGTTCAAATACCAAGCTTCGTTAGCCAACTCAAGCCTTATTCTCAATGGGATGTCGTCGCATAAATACTGATCACAAGAAGTAATGTCCGACATTAATGGGAAGGTGAGATGAAGACCGTGATCTTTGATATCTTTTAAATGTCTCTTGTATTTGCTCCCAAGGCTAGTGAAGTATGCGGCGTCATAGGTTTCGGCTACGCCTGCTCCACCCGACCTGTTATCTTTGAGGAGGTTTCCTATTTCTCCGAATGATTTGAGTTTTAACGTGGAGAAGGTGGTGAGCATTTTTAGGAATGACCAGTAATTAAAGTATGGGTTACTTTCAACCATTTGATCGCCTACATACACCTGAATTGATTTGAACATGGTATTAGCAGTGCCATTGCAGAATTCGACATTGACAGCCTCCTCGACTTTTGTTTGTCCATCAGCTTGAGTGACACTTAATTTCAACTCAAGAATTAATTTAGCAAGATCGATAAATGCCCCCTTCACCCCCGGCACGCGGAACTCTAGGTACTTATCTTTTAACCGGGCGTGGCTGGACAAATTTACAGGTAAAATGTCGACAAGAGTTTTAGACGCAATAGAGCTCTCAACCTGGCGTTGTCTGTTGATTCTAGGGAATTCGTCAACCACACTGAGCGCATAATCAGAAATCGGAACGGAGGCAGCGGCGGAGGCCATGCTGTTGTCGCTTTCGTCGCCCGCTATATACTAATGGAGACACTGGTCGCGGGAGCGGGCGACGTGTTAACTTGATAAGAGACCACTCACTAAAAAAAAAATGGCAAGCCCACGCGCGCGATCGGGTCCGAATGGTACCTCCGTCCCCTTTTTTTTTTTTTTCATGAGTGTCCACCGCACCTCCACATTACTAAATTATATCAAACACATCGCTGTTCTTTCTCTCGCAACCACTTTTCCTTTTATTAATTTTTTTTTCTTCTTGTTTCGCGAAGTAACTCTTCTTTTTTTTCCTCCTTTAATAATTCTAGCACCTACGTCACTTAAGGCTTCAATACCTCTTTTCTTTAAAGCGCCTCTCACACTTCTTTGTCCACTGCTCACATCCTGGATAACATCTTGAGTAAACTTAAGCGCTGAGGGCTTAACGGTTCTGAATAGAAAGGGCATTACACTCTTGGCTAGGTTTGCGAGCGTACTAAAAATACCGCCACCTCTTTGATGTAGTCTTGCAGGATGGGCGAAATGCACAGTTCGAATATTGTCAAAACCACCCCCCACCTGATGTGGAAAGCTACTCAAAAGACTTGAAAATTCACCCTCCGTAGGCGGAAGAAACACTGTTCGCGACGATGACTGCATGACCACTAGTTAAAAAAATATAAAGCGTCATTTTATAGCTACACAGTGGTTTGTGTCTGTCGCCCATCCCCGGCAGTTGAGGCTTTCGCGGGAGATTCTTCGTCCCTCTTCCTGCCCCAAGAGCATTACCTTAACGTTATTCAAATCTAGTTGGTGGGCAAAAGATCTTAACTCCTTCAAGTAGGCCACGTTCCATTCATGATCCATCTTTCCCCTTCGTCCTACGCCGGTAGGAAAAATGACTTTTCGAATGTTTTTTTTCTGCTTTACATAATCACCAAGCTCATTGAGGCAACATTTAAAATTATCGCGTCTGCTTTGCTTGGTGTCCGACATTAAACCGTTCACATAATGCATATCTCTGCTGGTTTCAATAAAATATCTTGACACGTCATTATATTCTACAGATTCACCCTGACAAAATTGAGTCACCATACCCACCACAATGGGATAATTTGATTCCGTGGGTGGTTCCTTCACTACCAGCGACCCCACATTCGGTCTGTCACTCCAAACGACTCTGTTCAAATTATAAAGTTGTTTCCGATTTTCAAAGAGATTAGCATAGCATACACTTCAGCCAAGTCCTTGGCTATACCGCTAAGTTTAAAACTGCTGGCGTTGATGGTGGCTACTAAACACACACTGTCGTCAATGAACTGGCGATCGGTCATTCGCCCCTTCACAGGAATGATGGGATAATCTGACATGTTTATAGAAAAAATATATATTAATTCTCGCTCTTACTCACGCTTAGTGTCTCCCTGTCCCGCGAGGTCACACAAGTGTTTATATCCCACCCAAAACAAAATCCTTTTTATACGCGATAATTCTCCCACGTCATACCCGGCATCCGCGCGGGGCAGAAAGAAGGCGTGGGGCGTGGCTTTGCCCGAATTGGGGCACTTCTCCTTCCTCCCCCACCTCCTCCTCCAAACAGTTGCTTCCTTGCCTTATTATTGCGTATAAATGAGGGATCTAAGTTTGTGTTGTGGAAAAGCATTTTAATAAATGGTATATCATCAGCTTTGAAGCCTAATTTGCTGTTGACGTCACTTAAGGTTTGCAATATATCAATGACGTTAAAATTATTAATGGGGCTCAAAAGATTTCCGTTTGTATCCCATGTAATTCCTGGAGTATGTTTCATGAGAGCTAAGAAAGCTTTGGCATAATCCCTTTGAGCTGCTTTCATTCTAACATCAATCCTGTTATCTATGGCGGGTTTCGAATCGATAGTATTGGTGGGGAACGTCGTGCGAGGACCTATGGCCGCTATAGATGGCGGGTGGTTGTTTGGGGTTAATACATCTTGCAGCGCGCGTCTCTTTATATTTTTTAATGCAGTTGACGCCTTGACCGTCGAACCCGACAACGGTTTCCGCACTCTCTTTTCTTTTTTTCCTCGTCCGTCTTTCTGTTTCGTTTTATGTTACGGCTCCCCGTAGAAGACTTGAGTAAAAATTGTTCTGCTGTTGATTTCGGGATGAGACAATATTCCTTCATTTTGTTAAAAGACCAGTTATGACACTAGCTGCCAGAGGTAACAGCACAGAGAGTATAGCACCGCCCCTGTGTTCGCAGTATTTTTTTTTTTTTTAGTGTACTTACCCCCTTGTTGGCGAGTTTCCTTATGTGTTTTTTATATTTGTTCAGGGATTTCACAATCTTTGTATTTCGCGTAAGATTAGTTTTTAGGAAATTTAGAAACACTTCTGACAAGCAATCTATATGTTTCTTGTTCAACACTGCAATTACTTTTTTCCGCTTGTCGGGGGAGAGTTTAGCCAACAACAAAACAAGATCCTTGTGAACAAAGGCGAGGGGAGGTGCTTTTTTTTTTCTTCTTGTTGGTGAATTCGAGGTCATTAGGAAATATCTTGAGCGTCTATCCAACAGTCTTGACTCGGATCATAACCCAACCAAGATACAAAAAATTGTTTGCGACCGTTCACCACTCTCGATTTTTTTATGCTGACGGGGAAAACGTCCGGTAGCTGAACTTTGATAAGCTCCTCTTTGTAAAACAAGCCTTGGATGGGTTGATTGGATAAATCTTGCAAGGTATAACCCAATGGGGACTGTCGATAATCCACGCTTGCAATTTTAAATATTTCTTCTGTGTTTTGGATATGAAAGCCTCGGTTAAATTTAGAAGCTTTATCCGCGCCCACGAGTCGAACGTAGTCCCCGATGTTCAGCACACGACTGGCTTTACCTTGACGCTTTTCTCTGTTTTTATAATTATGCATTTTCTTAAACTGACGAATGATTCCTCGCGGGTCCTTCATGGCATGTACTTCGGCTGGGGTTTTTCCTAGACGTGCGTGAGGCGTGCGGTTATAGCTCTCGAGTACCTTCTGCAAGATGGAAATATACTCGAGTTTATTGTGAGCTGTCATATACCTATATATTCGACCTTTCAGAGTTCTGATAAATCGCTCAGCAAGGCTGCTTTTTATCTCTTGGGAGTAAACGCTGTACATTTTTATGTCTTTACTTTGCAAATAGGTTTGAAGTGGACGATTATAGAACTCTTTGCCTCGGTCAACACAGAGCCTAGAGACCCCACTGAAAGCAGCGTCTTCCTCTAGCAATGTCTTCATTGCCATTACCATCGATTTTGCATCTTTACGTTTAAGAGGCAGGGCTTTGGCGTACCTGGAAAATGCATCAACGCAGACTAAGATGTAATTATGACCTCCATTAAAGCGGGACAATTCTTTCATGTCCGCGAGATCTGCTGCTATGATAACTCGCGGTTTGGGACTGAGAATAGCGCGTCGCTTAAACTTATGGGGTTGTATCTTATGTAATGTGTGTGTTCTGCAACCTTCCATAAACTGTTCAACATCGCGCATAGAAACGTCGGGTTCAATGGCTCTCGCTGCTAAAAATAAAGGCCTCACCCACTTAAGCCTCCAGGTACTTGAGGGTCTTCATAAAGTGACTTTAAAAGACGTGTCTTGGATGGGGCTAGCATATCGCTCACTCTCTCCACGAGTACACAACCTCACAGGAGCCGTCGTTCGCTATATTTGATCTCAGTGATAGGACCTCGGGGGTAGTTATGCAGACGTCAGCCAGCAGATAGCCGTATGGTTTTCCCGCAACAGCTCGCTTGTAGATACTGAGAAATGCCTGGGCTCTGTCACGACCATACAATTGACGACCTAGAAGTTCAATTTGACCAAGATCTCTTTGTTTAAGCAAAACGAAATGAGTGCAATTGAGGGATATGCTTCGCGCATACTTTCCCTGCATAAATAAGTTCTGAGAAATGAGTATGGAGCTAAGGCCAAGATGTCTGCCTTTAATAAAACGTTGGCGACGCTTTCATCATTGGCAGCGCGTAAAAAGTTATCGTCATATACTACTAACATAGATTTATTTTTCTGACAGAGATCAATTTCCTGTTCTGGGTCTATAATGTCCTTACTAAGTATTACTTTATTTTGCAGCTCTGGCAAGTCTTGAATGGGATGATGTGTTGCACCGCAAATAAGAACTCGATAGAATTTGTCACAATATTTCCGCACAAGTCGCGTCACTAGCTGTGTCTTCCCAGATCCTGACGCACCGGCCACAAATATCCTCCCTCCTCGCTCGCGGGGAAATAAATCGATAAGGTCTTCCCCATAACACTCTTCCATGGCAAAAGTCTCGCCATGAGTGAGCGTGTTTGTTGCTGGCCCACTGATTTTAAAAGATAGGGTGGGTGTAATGTGCAAGACGATCGTGGCCGAGCGGTTTTCTTCAAAGTATATTTTTCGTCCATACTGATCCGTCACCACTACCGCCACTGAATCTATAGCGTTCTTCGCCAACTTTTTATACAGAGGTCTTTGCACTGAGTAATAATTGTTACTCCCACCGTAAGGGAGAGTGGCTAAAATGTTCACAGTTTGGCTAGCAAATCGCGTGGGCTGGATTATGTCGCAATAGAGGTGGAGATAGTCCACGTCGGCGTGGGGGTCTGGCGGGAAATCGGCATTTACCTGGCGAAGCGAGTAATGTGACTCCTCATCCGTGACGAATATATCATAGTAATGATTAGGAATAAATCCAAGAATAGCCGCCAATCTGGGCTTAAATAATAAACTTATTTTGCAATAATTTAGATTACCGCAGCCATCTATAGAGCGTTTGTGGTAGCATACAAAATTTTTGGTCCAACTCAGTATTCCGCCTTCTCCATCAAAATAATCCTTGTAATTTGTAAACCCAAACACTCCATTTAATATAGCTTGCCAGTATGTATTAAGGTCAGCCACAATTGCGCTTATTTGCTTGCTCGTTATATTTTTCGAGGGAGACAGCGAGTACCGCAACTGTTTTCCTGAGGTGTCATTGAGCGTTTCTGTGTAAACTTCCACTATGGCTTCTTTGTCTTCTCGATGGAGGGTGTATACTTCTAGATGAATAAAAATACCGTGTAAGGCAACCTGATAATCTCGGTCGGGGTGTAAATTTAACGGTATGATTTCATTTTTAAATGAACCTGGCACGTTGTCGGGATAAAGATCGCGGCATCCTAGGCTACTAAGGTATATTATATGTTCGTCCGCGCTCGTCATGTTTGCGATAAAGACTGAGCTTGTTATGGTTTAGGCTTTAGCTTCTAAGTAACAGATCAATGATTGCTTTTAGCGCGAGCTCTGTCGCCGTTACAGCACTGCGTGGGCTCCTTTGTCTGAAACCCAGCCCGGTGGGGAGGAATCTCCATGCCATTCTCGGGGTGGGGAGGGTGAGGATAAAGGCGACCGTGGAGATGATGTTGACGCTGCTGGTAGCTGGCGCGATGGGAAGACATTGGTTTCTCTCCTCTTTCTTTTGTTTGATCGATTAACGTTCTCTACGTTGTATTTCCTATATCTTTTTCTCCATAGATTACACGCCACTGGTCTAGTTCCATGACTATACACACCCTCATCACCACTTTCACTTAAAGTATCCCCGACAACATTATGAGTAGTACTACTAGTAGTAGTACTAGCAGTAGTGGCAGCAGTGGCTCAACTAGTAGAAGCAGTTTGAGATGTCCTCCGCATTTGACGCAGATTCTCAGGTAAATCAGGGTGGCCATAATCTCTCGTAAAAACACGAGAAGGATTACCCGGCATGCTGTCATCAGAGGGCAGATGCACTCTGTTTGTTGTCTAATGCGCTTAAAGTCGCCTTCTCAATGGAGGTAGTGCATACCTGACCTTTCAGGGTGCGGATGCAATAGAGGCGTGCCTTGTCCACCCCCGCCCCTTGCAGTACCTGTCTGTATTTTTCATGATTATAGTTTCTCAAACTATAGTGAGGTACCCCTTTAACTTTTTTTATTTCTGCATCCTCGCCGCTTGAGGGATCATGCAATTTGATAGAGTACATCTTAGGTTTCAGGCAAAGCACTTCCTTTATATGGGCCGCGCCCACTTCTGACTTGACATACCTGCTTGACCTTTCTTGGAAGTGTCATAGGCGGGGGTGGGTGGGAAGTTACTAAAATCCATTATGGATTTTATGAGTGGAAGCGAATAAAATTCACTAATGTCTTGGAAGTTAGAGATGCATATGGTAGCCGAATCTGTGAGAGTCCTATATTTAGTGCTTAACAATCTTTTTTTTTATATGTACTGCTCTGTGTGTATTATTTTTTATATATATATGTGCTTGTGTTGTGTATTTTTTTTCTTCATTTGTATATGTACTCGTGTTGTCATCCTTTTAGGGGCTGGCTTTGGGCATGAACGACATAAGTTTGTAATAGGGCGCTTTCAATTAGGATTTATTTTGGGGGAGGGGAAAAAAAAAGGGTAGGATGGGTGGGTTTCCATTGTATTTCTTTGAGCCTGTACGGTGTGAGTTTGTAATATGTCTTTTTTTTATGGCGATTGTGTGTTTTTGTTTTAGGCTTAGCATGTATTTAGTCTGGATTAAGAAAGAACAAATTAGCCTGGATTAAGAAAGAACAAATAAAATAGCCTAGATTAAGGTAATATAATAACTTGTCATACCATTTTTTCCACTATATTTCAATAAAATGTATAAAATCTACTTTTCCCGTTCCTACCCTCACTGAAAAGACAATCGACATAACTCCAGTCAATATGAAAATCAACAGTAACACACACACACACACACACGCATATGCTGGCAAACTGAAAAATCAATAGCGGGTAGAGGGAGAGGGAGGTAGTGGTACCCTCAGACTGACCATCAAGTCACCGCTCGCGAGGGTAGGGCATAGAGGGGACACGCACACATGCTGGCAAACTGGAAAAAAATCAATAGCGGGAGAGGAGAGGGAGGGGAAAGGTAGCCACAGGCCTCCGCCCAACAAGTCACCGCTCGCGCTAACCGATCCCCGGCAGGAGGGTGACGCCACGGCACGGTGCGAAAGGACCGATCCCCGGCAGGAGGGTGACGCCCGGCACGGTGCGAAAGGACGCCTAGCCGATCCCCGGCACTGGGGCGAAAGGACGCCCGGCACGGCGCGAAAGGACCGATCCCCGGCAGGAGGGCGACGCCCCGGCACGGTGCGAAAGGACCGATCCCCGGCAGGAGGGTGACGCCCGGCACGGCGCGAAAGGACGCCCTAACCGATCCCTGAACAAGGCACCGCTCGCGCTAACCGATCCCCGGCAGGAGGGCGCGAAAGGACGCCCTAACCGATCCCCGAACACGTCACCGCTCGCGCTAACCGATCCCCGGCAGGAGGGCGACGCCCCGGCACGGCGCGAAAGGACGCCCCTAACCAATCCCCGGCAGGAGGGTGACGCTCAGGCCTCCGGGGAGACACGATGGCGTGGAAGGTGGTGGGTGTTTGGGGTGGGGTGGGTGGGTGGGGGGGGGGGGGGGGAATGGTAACTTTTGGGTAGGTTTGTTACCACACCCCGGTTGGGTAGTGGGGGGCGGGTGGCTGCCCGCGCGGCTGGCTGGCCGTCCGGCTGAATGGCCCCACGGCCGGCCGGGAAATTCAACGTACAAAAATTTTTCGACGTCAAAAATTTTTCGACGTCATTTTTTTTTGGCTGCAAATTCTTGATTATGCTTGCGAATTATTTTGGTCCCGTCACTGTCACCATTACCTACTACTAAACATTTAACTATATTAAATCTTTCTCAGTTAATGACGCTAGTACTTTATTTTTTCCATGAATCGTGTCAACTTGAGCCTGGGTCGCAGTACCAAATAGGTTATTAGACAAGGATCGTTAAAAAAATAATTATTTCCCGTTTATTTTTATTTTTACAATTCATAGAAGCATGCAACTTGTTTTGAATAGTAGTCATCACATAGCTTAAAACTTTTCTTAGATGATGCAACAATGAACTGAATTCATTTTCAAAATTAAAGAGTGTGTATTTTATTGCTTTTACAGCTGGATACTCAGGTGACATTTGAATAACATTTCAAGTTAAAGAAGCAGTTAAATTCCGTGTTTTATATAATGCAGCTCAAACATCTTCTGTGAGAATAAACAGTACTATAGTCTCTGTCTGTGAGAACTATAATATAGATAGTATGTTGGTGTGAAACTTTGGCCTGCACGTATCGGGGACTCCTGTTGTGTTATTGAGTCTTACACCGAAAGAGTCAAATAAATCTGTGGTTTACTTCGTCATATTTGCGCTTAATTATTGCTTTTTCATCCTCATACATTATCCTTGTTTTATATCGTATTGGCTTTGACACTACATTAGGCAACTCTTGTACCGTAGAGGAAGAGCGAAGGCTTTATCTATGCTGAGGTGGCTCTGAAAGTTTGGGAGTAACCTGAGAAGGTAGGGTCTGTACATCAGCTGTTTATTGCTGTTGTAGAACGAACATTATTTAATACGTCATGAGTAGCAGTCACCTTTCCGCTACGAGTTACCATTTTCGGTAGAATTAGTCTCAGTACCAGGGTTGAGCAATGCAGAAAATATTTCAGTGTCTGTTTCCGGATTTTAAGGGTATGCTCGCCTAACCGTTGGACATTGCTGCACATCGATGCAGTCTTCATGAAGGACATTCACTCTATCTGTGTGGACCGTTGAAACCTTACTAGTCCTGAGGTTCCTAATTTTTACCACTACATCACTAATCTTCTCTATTACCCTATAGGGTCCATCAAAATAGGCTGCAACTTTTTTATTTTATTTTCTGTTTGAGGAACACTGTTTCCAACGCTGATAGTTTTGATTTTTGTAGGTTTGTAGTTTTTTTCCACTTATCTACTTTCTGCAATGTAAACCTGGCATCTATCATAAACTTTCCTTGCAATTGCAGCCATTTCTTCTTCATTGGAGTAAATATCATAAACTCTCCTTGCAACTGCAGCCATTTCCTCTTTATAGGATTCAATATTATACCAGGGCTGCTGAATTTTTTTCTAACATAGTGTAGGGCATACGAGGATCTCAAAAAATCCTCTTTCTGTCTCTCTCGATAAAAGGGGACTCCTTTATGGTGCGATGATACGCAGCATTATAGGCCAGGGTGACTGCAAGTAAGTAACATTATATCCCAAACGGACACATTTCCTAGAACCATTGTCCTCAAAATGTTAACAACGGTATAATTTGCGCGCTTTATTATTCCATTTTCACTTGTATGGTAAGCCGTTATTTTCGCGTGTCGCATAGGTAGCTTCCAATTTATCTCCTGCATCACGGAATTAACGAACTCTGAACCTTGATCTGTAACAACTGTCTGAGGAACACCGTGTACACAAACAACATCCACGTACAACGCCCTTGCCATTTCGCGAGCTTCCTTACTCCGTAAGGGTACTGTAATCAAATACCTTTTAAAAACATCAACTATGGGCATTACGTATCGAACCCCATTGTCCGATACACCCATGGGACCCACAAGGTCCATGTGTATTCTCTCAAAAGGAGCGGTGACGTCTGGATAATGCCGCCAAAGAGCAGGGTGCAAGTTCCCAACTCATTTTTAAAACGACTACCATGACGCACTTCCTTACATAATTTTCTATATCCCGTTTCATACCAGGCCAGAAAGCGAACTTTCTACACCGACATAACGTAACTTTGGATCCTCCGTGCCCTGCAGTGGCGGCGAATGAGCCAGAGTTATCGCCTTGGAAATACTTGGGGGGTAGAACCACCACCTTAGTGGCTTCTCCGTACGGATTCACTAAAACACATTATTTTCCACCTGCAACTCTGACAGGGGCGGCATCTCACATTATGCCCATCTTCAACACAATATAACACATTTTCCACCTGTACCTCTAACAGGGGCGTCTTCAACACAATGTAACACATTTTCCACCTGTACCTCTAACAGGGGCGGCATCTTCACATTATGCCTTTTTTCTCTGAGTCTTTGCTCAATCTCATTCATGGGGCTTCCTTCGTTTAGCATACTTATATGCTGGCTGCTCAACATGCAGCTCACTAATCTCCTGAATACTCCAGTCAAGTGTGTGACCAATACACTCACAATTCAGGTTTATACATATCATACATTTTATTTTTTCATCTTTCGGCGCCTGTTTCTTTTTCTGCACTAGTGCAATATCTTGCCCCTCATTATCCACGTGTTCCACGGTTTTTGTTGTTCCCCATCCACAAACATTATCGCGCGTGTCCTTCTAATTCAATCTCAGTGTCCTGTTGAGCCTTCATCCTTGATAAAAAATCTGCTACTATATTTTCCTTGCCAGGCAAATGATTGATTGTGAAACCATACTCACTCATGAGAGTCTGCCATCTAGCTATCCTGCCGTTGGGACTAGCTACCTGTAACAACCAGACTAAAGGCCTGTGATCCGTGTGGATCTCAATAGGGTAACCCAGTATTAATGGGCGGTTTACGTGCAACCCATAAATTACAGCTAAAGCCTCTCGTTCAACTGTACTGTACCGCTGTTCTGCCGCGTTCAGTTTCCTACTAAAAAAGATACAGGTCTTAGTTCATCATCATTATCATGCTGTTGTAATACTCCACCAGTATTGTAGTAGGACGCGTCAGTAGTAAACACGAAAGGTTTGTTAAAGTCAGGAATTTGTTTAGAGTGACTGTATCAAGCATTCTATCTTTAAGGGTTGAGAACGCAATTTTTGCTTCATCTGTCCATGAGTGGATTTTTTTTTTCTTGTGTATCTTTTTTCCCTTTGTAAATTTTTAGAAGAGGAGCAACAATTTGTGAATAATTTGCAATAAATTTGCGATAATAATTAGTCAATCTAAGAAATGACTGTAAATCATGAATAGTTTGAGGGGCCGGGATGTTTTGTATGGCCTCCAGCCTGCTATGAGGTCTTATTCCCTCTGAGCTGATGACATGGCCCAGGTAATCTACTTTTTTCTTAAAAAGTTACACTTCTCCATCCTAATAGTCAGTTTGGCTTCCTTTAAGCGTTCCGGTTCTAAGTTATCTGCATGATTAGAAAATGTATCGCCCAGGATAATTATGTCATCAAGGTACACCTGAGCCTTGTTACCTAATAGTCCTGTAAGGGCAGTGTTTATTATTTTCTTGAAGCAGGACGGGGCTGTTTTTAGGCCAAAGGGGAGGGAAGTAAATTCCCAATGTCCTGCTGGAGAAGAAAATGCCGTCTTTTCTCTGCTGATTTCATCTAGGAGGATTTGATAGTAACCCTGTTTCAAGTGTAGGCATGAAAATAGCTTACTATCTCCCAATTGATTGAGTATGGTAGTTATATTAGGGAGTGGGTACCGGTCGTCCCGTAGTGTCTTATTAAGTGCCCGGAAGTCCAGACAAAGTCGTAGTACTCCATCTTTTTTTGGCACTGGAATAAGTGGGGCATTATAGGGTGATCGCGAAGCACCCTGTTGCTGGAGCGATATAAGTTGTTCATTTACTCTGTCATTATAACTGATATGAATGTTATATGGACGCCTGTCCACTACTTCATCAGTGATTTGCTTGATGGTGCTTAGAAAATAGGGCGTTACTGTTAATGGTTCTTGTTCTGTGGAAAACACTGTTATATATTTATTTATTAAGGACTTTAATACCTGATTCTCTCTCTCTTCGTTGGGAATTTAGCGTCAACAATTTGATTGAGGCTTTTCTTCCTTGCTTCAAGCTCTGCAAGCTTCAAGTCTGTCTTAACTGTGTCAGCGGTCTGTACACTAGATATTTGTGGCAGATCAGCGTATTGCTCATGAGTGGCAGGCTTCACAAATCCTAACGTTGTATTATCATCTATCTTTACACTTTCACTTTCAATATTCAAATACGGCACAGTGACATAAGATCTTTGATTGTCAGGTGAAGGGGTCAACTTAACTATCCCTGAGCACAAGACTCTAGCCTGAGTATTACTAACACAAGGCTCAAATAAAGCTTCACTTGCTTGTAGTTGCGTCACTAGCGTTATGTAACCTGCAACAGATGCAAGCAGTTGCAAAGGTTCAGCTGCTTAGAAACGTACGGCCTTATTTTCAGTGAGACCTTCTTCATTTCCATCTACATTTAGCTAAGATCCTTCACCTCTAGATATAAGACATATTTTTCCTGGCATAATGGGTTGTATTGGCATGGTTTCCCCTTATCTAATCAGTTTTCAGCTTCGTTTCTTTTGTTCCTTATTTAGTTGCCATGTTTTAAAACTTATCTCGTGTTGCATGAAAAATCAGTACTCAACACAATAGGAGTCGGCGAATCTACATCGCGTGTTATCAATAACTCTTGGAAACTTCTTTTTCCTTCCATATTAACCTGTCTTTTATCGTCATTTTCAATATGGTATCTTTGCACAGAGACAATATTCACGGGTTTCGCTTCACATTCATTTACTGCGAGCTCTAATTCTTTAATAAATTCATCCGTTAAAAACTCACACACGCTCCTGTTTCTAGGAGTGCTCCCACTTTTGCATATGTATTATCATGAGTAGTGCGATCTGCCTACCAAAGTTACTCTTGAGTTATGTTGATTATAGCCTTCTTTTCATTATTTTTAAGGTCACTCCCTTGTTCGTCATAGCCTTCTTTTCCTTATATTTAAGTGAGGCGGTTACTCCCTTGTTCGTTATAGCCTTCATCTTATTATATTTAAGGTTACTCCCTGTTAGTTATAGCTTTATTTTCCTTATATTCATGTGAGGCTGTTACTCCCTTGTTCGTTATAGCCTTCATCTTATTATATTAAAGGTTACTCCCTGTTCGTTATAGCCTTCATCTTATTATATTAAAGGTTACTCCCTTGTTCGTTATAGCCTTCATCTTATTATTTTAAAGGTTACTCCCTTGTTCGTTATAGCCTTCATCTTATTATATTAAAGGTTACTCCCTGTTCGTTATAGCCTTCATCTTATTATATTAAAGGTTACTCCCTTGTTCGTTATAGCCTTCATCTTATTATTTTAAAGGTTACTCCCTTGTTCGTTATAGCCTTCATCTTATTATATTAAAGGTTACTCCCTTGTTCGTTATAGCCTTCATCTTATTATATTAAAGGTTACTCCCTGTTCGTTATAGCCTTCATCTTATTATATTAAAGGTTACTCCCTTGTTCGTTATAGCCTTCATCTTATTATATTAAGGGTTACTCCCTTGTTCGTTATAGCCTTCATCTTATTATATTAAAGGTTACTCCCTTGTTCGTTATAGCCTTCATCTTATTATATTAAAGGTACTCCCTTGTTCGTTATAGCCTTCATCTTATTATATTAAAGGTTACTCCCTGTTTTGTTCTTCGCTCCTTTTCCGATTTTTCCACCGCAAGTGTGCATATTTATTTATTTATTTATTTATTATTCATTTACTTATTTAATGTTATTTATAGTAGTTAACTGAGGGGGGCACTACCCTGGCCTCCTCTTCCTCTGATTCTCCTACTTCACGCATTTATCTTAATACTTCACACTTGTCCATATGCTTCATTTTTTTTTTTTTTATTCTTGACTTTTTATCCATACCTCACACTTTTCTTAGTATTTCACATTTTTTTCTAGATCATACTCTACACTTCCTACCTGGGGGGTCGCGGGTTAGGCCTTTAAAAAGTCACTCTATGGCTGCATGCCCGCCGCGGCACACCACCACCCTGTGAGACGTAGAGCCTTGTGTTCCCCTCCATCCCGGGGTAACAATCCTAAAACAAACAAACCTGAGAGGCGGGACGCTGCCGCTGCCTGTCACCTGACACCCTCTCACTGATGAGTGGATCGCGGCGCGGGTGGAGAGAGACTGCCCATCCCTCTCCGCCCGGGGAAGGAACTCATGAATTCTAGGTTTTGAGTCGCGTGTGCTACCATTGCACTACAGAACACCAATGCTGGCCAGAGTTTCAACCACCATATCGTCAAAGTTCATGTCCTCCGGAAGAACCAATAATTATATAATTAAATCGTCACTATTATTTCTGCCACTTAAAACGAGCAAAGCTTAATAAAAATGAGAGGCATTTTCTCGTCAGAGTAAATTAAACAAAAGCACTGTAAGCACATCTCCCTATTTATCCCTATACCGCTGCCGCCAGTTTTGGATCCTTCTTTTCTTGTATTTTAATTTTTAATTTTTATTTTATTTCATTTGCATTAGCTTGTATTAAAACAACTCTTTTATCACTCATTAATTACTCCATAACTGATCTCACCGTCTCGTATCCCTGGTAGCGTGATCCGGCTTAAGTTGTTATTGGAGACTGGTGTTCGGGGAT
>NC_066540.1:2103734-2204328 GCF_024679095.1 Eriocheir sinensis | reverse complement strand
AGGGTGTTGATTAAGACTTCAGCTTCCTTAAGGCGAATTATATTCGTAGCCTTTATGTACAAGAAGCGACGGAGCGAGAGCGACTGTCGTTGTGTGTCAGTCGGACTCTCGTGAAGGAGTCGCGAGTTACAGGTTGGAAAATAATTGTTACAATTGGTCACGTATGTCAAGGTGACCTCCACGCACCATCGGAGTGCGAAGTGTACAAAACTGAGACGGTAAACACTGACGGACGACATTCCTATAAGGTGGCGTGATCTATCTGTCGTGGGGTTTTTCCATTGACAATTGTATGCCTAATTCGTGGTGATATTAAATAATAATAATACATTGATATCCTACTATAGCACTGCTCGGTCACCTACCAGTGATCGCGACCTCGCGATATATAAAAATCGAAATAGCAGTCTAGGTACCATGAACATACATAGAGGGAGTTTGTCAAGCAGACTGCCTATGATACAATTATATTAAAACACTGGCTATGTAAGAACAGATGTGGAATTATAATATAAATAGGGAGAGGGAAACCACAACGTGTGTGACATGAAACATAAGAAACCTCTTAAAAGAGAAATATAAGGACACATGTAAAAGAAACTATCAACTGGCATAGTTACAGACAATGAAACGTTGATCTAGCTCCTAAAAAAAAAATACAGTAGTGAAACACAGTACAATGTTAAGTATAGGAGCAGCCAGGTTTCTGTCCCCTGACTTGTCTGAGAAAAGGAAAACTACCTTGCCAGTGGCCTCCCGGCATCCAGCCGCCGCGCCTGCACAACCAAATAATCGTGTAGGACAGAGTTTCTCCTAATAAGGTAGCACATGACGACGAGACTGACGAACATCAGAAACATTGGTACAAAAAATCCAGGGTACAGGTAGGGGAGATGCAAATAATCAGGCAGCGTTTCCTCCAGGGTTTCCGCAAACTCTGTTTTGTTCGCGAAAGACAATGAATTAAGGGAATTAGTCACATACGAGATGCTGGAGAAATGAATGTCATCGAGAGACCGTAGAGGAAACACTCGATGGGAAATATTGGCCGTGAAAACCAGACGAATCCGGGACGGGTACGTTGTTATGTTAGTGGAACGGATATAGCATGCTTCCGCTATGGCATAGTGACCAGTAACCCGTTGATAAGTGGTACCCTCCGGGCAGATGACCGATACATAGAAGGACTGAGGGAAATAAAAATAATGCAGACCCTGAAAGTTCTTATGGAAAACAGGCGTTGGTGTTAGCTGCTTGTAAGGGCACAGGGAAAGAGCGTCAGACGCGTTCACGCGGGTGAGGGCGATCTCGCATACCCTCCCGAACTGGAAGGAAGGCAAAGAGAGACGCAGAGCAATAGAATCGCCGAAGACCGTCTCCTTGCAATACTGCAAGAGTGAGTAGCTACCGTTGAATACAGAGCGAAATCCTTCGCGATTAGAACAAGAGACGGGGACGTGTCCAGGGCCAACACACTGTCCTTTGCCGAAAAAGGGAACGGGACAATTTCGTGTGCCTCAAACACGTCCGCCGTCTGAAACGGAACATGAATGATTATGGCATCAGGGGTGAGGCTGGACTCAATCAAGGGGTAAAAATATTGACTCATGTCCGGGGTGAATAAAGGCGTCAGGCTATAATTTTGATACCCGATCTGGACAGTCGTTCTCAAATCGTGTAGAGGGAACAAGGCAGGTGTGACTCTACCGTGCGCTGCATCAACCATGTTGCTAATAACCTGCTGATTAGCCGTTGCGACGGAGGTAATGACGTTTTCCAATACATGCAAGGCCTGATCTAGGAGGAGAAACTGATTCACCTGGTCGATCTGTTTGACAACTATGTTGATAACCTCTACCATCTTATTTGTCTGCTCTAGCAGTTCCGCAATGTGATTATGCAATTGCGCAAGTTTTCTACAATTGGCATTGATCACCCTGCGATTTCGAGCAGCAAAGGAAAGTACATGAGCGTAGTGGTCCCGCAAATCGCGAACGTCCTCGTCGGTAGCCGTACCGAAAAGGAACTTTGAGGCGGACCCCACGATGTTGAGCAATCCCCTCTTTACCCGAGAGTGAACTGAGTGAAAACTATAATCCATGTTTACCTCATCAACTTTTCCCCGTAAGAACAGAATCCTATCCTCCAGTAGTTGAAAAAGAGTCAGAGAGTTGGTACTAGAAGGAGCCTTTGATTCCCTAGTCTTGGTAGCCCGGATGGCGTCTGCCATGCCGAGTAGTTTTTCTGAGACTATCCTGATTGTGTCCGTGGTGTTGGTCAAGGAAGTATATGGATATTTTACGAGGAGCACATCTTCTATGAGGAAGACCTCTCCTATGTGTGCCGTGAGGGCACCAGGCTTCAGGTGGATGGGTGTTGTTGCAAGCAGGGAGCCGAGGGACAACAAGATGGTCAGAAAACGCAACATCATGATCTGAAAGTGGTGGGAATGAAGTATTTAAACCCGTGGTCTCATGTTATAGCTATGGGTGTTGGGATTATCTTGTTGAACATTTGACTCTGAGGAAGTACCAATATAAAGGTCCAAAGGTGAGGAATTACTTTCAGACGATCACTGTGAACTTCTAGACTGACTCCACTATTCGACTCGAGAACCTCGAACCGATTTCCCCTGACATTCCGAACAACTCGGTAAGGACCCACAAATTTAGGCCCCAGTTTCGAACTTCTTTCCGCTTGCTTAATCATGACTGTGTCACCCTCTTTGAAATTCACCGGGACGGCCTGTTTGTGTTGTTTTGACATCATTTCAACCTTCGTAGCTTTTAACGTACACCTAACTTCTGAGTGTATCTTGGAAAACATATGCATCTGCTGTTGTGCGTACCTATCAATGTTGTAGAGAGGTTGCTGTGGGGTTGTAAGGAAGTCGTACGGAAGACGTTTCTCCACCCCATACAAGATGTAGTAGGGAGACTTCCCCGTAGAGTCGTTTACCGACGTATTTATTGAAGCGGCTATATGCGATAGCCAATCCTCCCAATTATCGTGGAGATCGTTCACGATAGGCCTGAGGACCTGTAAGATTTTCCTATTAGCCCTCTCCGCCAACCCATTAGCAGCTGGGTGGTAAGCTGTGATGAAGGATTGCTTGATGTGAAACTGAGCGCATATTTCGCTCAATACTGAGTTCCTAAACTCGGTGCCATTGTCACTCAAAAGAATTCGAGGAGACGAATGTGGACACAACACGTGAGTCACGAGGGCATGGGCCACGCGTGTGGCTGTCTTGTCCTTGAGAGGCGCTAGAACTAGAAACCTAGAGAACTGGTCGACGCACACCAATAAGTAGCGCGAGCCATGTTGGCTCTGGGGGAGCTGTAGTAAGTCTATATTAACAACATCCCATGGCGCCTCTGGTACTGGGTATTGCAACATAGGTGCTGGCCCTTTGACGGACCCCTTGTGCTTAGCACAAACGACGCAATGTGCGACATGTTTTTCTACATCAACCCGTAATGTGGGCCAGTAGAATTTTCGTCTGGTGACAGATAGCGTCTTGTCTCTTCCTGGGTGACCCGCAATGGGTGTGTTATGGACCAGCTTAAGCGTCACGGGGACGTATATGTCTGGGATGACCAGTTGGTCTATAGGTACCGGTTTGGTTGGCCATGACCTACAAAGGAGGTTGTCCTCTGATAGGAAGAATTGTGAAAAGGGAACTGGCAATTCAGGAAGGTTTGATTCGTCTCCCGACTCGAGGGCGTAAATTAACCTCTTCCACACAGGGTGGTCACGCTGAGCAGTGTGTAGCTCAGGTGAAGTGAAGTTGTGGATGACCTCTGGGGTGGTAATCGTGCCTATCGGAACATTCCGAGATAAGGCATCTGCGACCACATTTGTTTTCCCGGTGATGTATTTTATCTCCGGATTGTATGCTTGGATCGTTAAGAACCATCTTGCCAGACGACCGTGTAGGTTTTTTCCCTTGAAAAGATCAGTTATGGCCGCGTGGTCCGTATACACCACAGTTTTGTACCCCATCACAATGTCACGAAAATGCTTCAGAGCCCACACAATGGCAAGAGCCTCTAGGTGGGTAACAGAATAGTTCTTTTCCGGAGCTGTAAGTACTCGACTGGCGAACGCTATCACATGCTTTTTGCCGGACATATCTGTTTGCATCAGCGCGGCTCCTACTCCACTAGCCGAAGCGTCGGTACAAAGCTGAAAGGGGTCCTTGAAATCCGGAAAGACAAGGACCGGAGCCCGTGTAAGCGCTGGTGCGTTGCCGCGGACGGCAGGTGCGTTGCCGCGGACGGCTGGTGCGTTGCCGCGGACGGCAGGTGCGTTGACTCCTTCTTCCCTTGTACGCCTGGCCCCGGAGTTTGTTGGTGAGTTCTCGTGGCTTGGAGGAGAACGAGGTAGCGAAGGCACAGGCGCGGGGTGACCGCTGCCAACCAAATGTAACGGGCATGTCGGGGGGCGTTTAAAGGGTGTTGATTAAGACTTCAGCTTCCATAAGTCGAATTATATTCGTAGCCTTTATGTACAAGAAGCGACGGAGCGAGAGCGACTGTCGTTGTGTGTCAGTCGGACTCTCGTGAAGGAGTCGCGAGTTACAGGTTGGAAAATAATTGTTACAATTGGTCACGTATGTCAAGGTGACCTCCACGCACCATCGGAGTGCGAAGTGTACAAAACTGAGACGGTAAACACTGACGGACGACATTCCTATAAGGTGGCGTGATCTATCTGTCGTGGGGTTTTTCCATTGACAATTGTATGCCTAATTCGTGGTGATATTAAATAATAATAATACATTGATATCCTACTATAACACACTAACACCAGATAGAGAACCAGGTGGAGAGGTCGAATTATAACCTTTGGTTGGGCAGTATGGAGCACACTAACACCAGACAGAGAAACAGGTGGAGAGGTGGAATTACAATCTTTCCTGGAGGAGGATGGAGCACACTAACACCAGACAGAGAACCAGGTGGAGAGGTAGGATTATAACCTTTGTTGAGACAGGATGGAGCACACCAACACCAGACAGAGAACCAGGTGGAGAGGTGGAATTACAATCTTTCCTTGGGCAGGATGAAGCACACTAACACCAGACAGAGAACCAGGTGGAGAGGTGGAATTACAACCTTTCCTGGGGGAGGATGGAGCACACTAACTCCAGATAGGAAACCAGGTGGAGCGGTGGAATTATTACCTTAGTTGGGACAGGATGGAGCACACTAACACCAGACAGAGAACCAGGTGGAGAGGTGGAATTATAACCTTTGTTGGGGCAGGATGGAGCACACTAACACCAGACAGAGAATCAGGTGGAGAGGTGGAATTTTAATCTTTGCTGGGGCTGGATGGAGCACACTAACACCATCAGAGAAGCAGGTGGAGAGGTGGAATTATAACCTTTGTTTGGGCTGGATGGAGCACATAAACACCAGACAGAGAACAAGGTGGAGAGGTGGAATTACAACCTTTCCTGGGGCAGGATGGTGCACACTAACACCAGACAGAGAACCAGGTGGAGAGGTGGAATTACAACCTTTCCTGGGGCAGGATGGTACACACTAACACCAGACAGAGAATCAGGTGGAGAGGTGGAATTTTAATCTTTGCTGGGGCTGGATGGAGCACACTAACACCATCAGAGAAGCAGGTGGAGAGGTGGAATTATAACCTTTGTTTGGGCTGGATGGAGCACATAAACACCAGACAGAGAACAAGGTGGAGAGGTGGAATTACAACCTTTGTTGGGGCAGGATGGAGCATACTAACACCGACAGAGAACCAGGTGGAGAGTTGGAATTACAACCTTTATTAGGGAGGGATGGAGCACACTAGCACCAGACGGAAAACCAGGTGGAGAGGTGGAATTAGAACCTTTGTTAAGGCGGGATGGAGCATACTAACTCCAGACAGCGAACCAGGTGGAAAGGTGGAATTACAACCTTTGTTTGAGCAGGATGGAGCATACTAACTCCAGACAAAAAAGCAGGTGGAGAGGTGGAATTACAATCTTTCCTGAGGCAGGATGGAGCACACTAACACAAGACAGAGAGCCAGGTGGAGAGGTGGAATTATAACCTTTGTTGGGGCAGGATGAAGCACACTAACACCAGACAGAGAACCAGGTGGAGAGGTGAAATTACAACCTTTGTTGGGGCTGGCTGAAGAACACTAACACCAGACAGAGAACCACGTGGAGAGGTGGAACTACAACCTTTCCTGATGCAGAATGGAGCACACTAACACCAGACAGAGAACCAGATGGAGAAGTGGAATTATAACCTTTGTTGGGAAATGATGGAGCACACTAACACCAGCCAGATAACCATGTGGAGAGGTGGAGTTAAAAGCTTTGGTGGGGCAGGATGGAGCACACTAAAACCAGACAGACAACCGGGTGGAGAGGTGGAATTACAACGTTTCCTGATGCAGGATGGAGCACACTAACACCAGACAGAGAATCAGGTAGAGGGGTGGAATTATAACCTTTCTTGGGGAAGTATGGAGCACACTAACAAAAGACAGAGAACCAGGTGGAGAGGTGGAATTACAACTTTTCCTGGGGCAGGATGGAGCACACTAACACCAGACAGAGAACCAGGTGGAGAGGTGGAATCACAACCTTTGTTGAAGCACGAGGGAGAAAACTAAAACCAGACAGAGAACCAGGTGGAGAGGTTGAATTATAGGCTTTGTTGGGGCAGGATGGAGCACACTAACACTAGACAGAGAAGCAGGTGGAGAGGTGGATGGGCAGGATGGAGCACACTAATATAAGACAGAGAACCAGGTGGAGAGGTGGAATTAGAACCTTTGTTGTGGCAGGATGGAGCACACTAACACCAGACAGAGAACCAGGTGGAGATGAAGAATAACAACCTTTGTTGGAGCAGGATGGAGCACACTAACAACAGACAGAACCTGGTGTAGAGGTTGAATTATAACCTTGTTGGGGCACGATGGAGCACACTAACACCAGACAGAGAACCAGGTGGAGAGGTGGAATTATAACCTTTATAGGGGCAGGATGGAGCACACTAATACCAGACAAAAAAGCAGGTGGAGAGGTGGAAGTACAATCTTTCCTGAGGCAGGATGGAGCACACTAACACCAGACAAAGAACCAGGTGGAGAGGTGGAATTACAACCTTTCCTAGGGCAGGATGGAGCACACTAACACAAGACAGAGAGCCAGGTGGAGAGGTGGAATTATAACCTTTTTTGGGGCAGGATGAAGCACACTAACACCAGACAGAGAACCAGGTGGAGAGGTGGAATTACAACCTTTGTTGGGGCTGGCTGAAGAACACTAACACCAGATAGAGAACCACGTGGAGAGGTGGAACTACAACCTTTCCTGATGCAGAATGGAGCACACTAACACCAGACAGAGAACCAGATGGAGAAGTGGAATTATAACCTTTGTTGGGAAATGATGGAGCACACTAACACCAGCCAGATAACCATGTGGAGAGGTGGAGCTAAAAGCTTTGGTGGGGCAGGATGGAGCACACTAAAACCAGACAGACAACCAGGTGGAGAGGTGGAATTACAACCTTTCCTGATGCAGGATGGAGCACACTAACACCAGACAGAGAATCAGGTAGAGGGGTGGAATTATAACCTTTGTTGGGGAAGGATGGAGCACACTAACACCGGACAGACAACCAGGTGGAGAGGTGGAATCACAACCTTTGTTGGAGCAGGACTGAGCACACTAACAAAAGACAGAGAACCAGGTGGAGAGGTGGAATTACAACTTTTCCTGGGGCAGGATGGAGCACACTAACACCAGACAGAGAACCAGGTGGAGAGGTGGAATCACAACCTTTGTTGAAGCACGATGGAGCAAACTAAAACCAGACAGAGAACCAGGTGGAGAGGTTGAATTATAGGCTTTGTTGGGGCAGGATGGAGCACACTAATACTAGACAGAGAAGCAGGTGGAGAGGTGGAATTATAACCTTTGTTAGGGCAGGATGGAGCACACTAATATCAGACAGAGAACCAGGTGGAGAGGTGGAATTAGAACCTTTGTTGTGGCAGGATGGAGCACACTAACACCAGACAGAGAACCAGGTGGAGATGAAGAATAACAACTTTTGTTGGAGCAGGATGGAGCACACTAACAACAGACAGAACCTGGTGTAGAGGTTGAATTATAACCTTGTTGGGGCACGATGGAGCACACTAACACCAGACAGAGAACCAGGTGGAGAGGTGGAATTATAACCTTTATAGGGGCAGGATGGAGCACACTAATACCAGACAGAAAACCAGGTGGATAGGTAGAATTATAGGCTTTATTGGGGCAGGATGTAGCACACTAACACCAGACAGAGAACCAGGTGGAGAGGTGGAATTACAACCTTTGTTGGAGTATGATAGAGCACGCTAACACCTGACATAGAAGCAGGTGAAGAGGTGAAATTAGAACCTTTGTTAGGGCAGGATGAAGCGCACTAACACCAGATAGAGGACCAGGTAGTGAGGTGGAATTACAACCTTTTTTAGGGCAGGATGGAGCACACTAACACCAGACAGAGATCCAGGTGAAGAGGTGGAATTACAACCTTTGTTGGAGAAGGATGGAACACACTAACAACAGACAGAGAACCAGGTGGAGAGGTGGAATTACAACCTTTGTTGACGCAGGATGGAACACACAAACACCAGACAGAGAACCAGGTGGAGAGGTGGAATTACAACCTTTGTTAGAGAAGGATGGAGCACACTAACACCAGACAGAGAACCAGGTGGAGAGGTGGAATTATAACATTTGTTGGGGCAGGATGGAGCACACTAACACCAGACGGAGAAACAGGTGGAGAGGTGGAATTATAACCTTTGTTGGGGCAGGATGGAGCACCCTAACACCAGACAGAGAAACATGTGGAGAGGTGGAATTACAATCTTTCCTGGGGCAGGATGGAGCCCATTAACACTAGACGGAGAACCAGGTGGAGAGGTGGAATTATAACCTTTGTTGGGGCAGGATGGAGCACACTAACACAAGATAGAGAAACAGGTGGAGAGGTGGAATTACAATTTTTCCTGGGGCAGGATGGAGCCCATTTACACTAGACGGAGAACCAGGTGGAGAGGTGGAATTATAACCTTTGTTGGGACAGGATGGAACACACAAACACCAGACAGAGAACCAGGTGAAGAGGTGGAATTACAACCTTTCCTGGGGTAGGATGGAGCCCATTAACACCAGACAGAGAACCAGGTGGAGAGGCGGAATTATAACCTTTGTTGGGGCTGGATGGAGCGCACTAACACCAGACAGAGAACCAGGTGGAGAGGTGGAATTATAACCTTTGTTGGGGCTGGATGGAGCACATTAACACCAAAAAGAGAACAAGGTGGAGAGGTGGCTTTGTTGGGGCAGGACGGAGCACACTAACACCAGACAGCGAACCAGGTGGAGAGGTGGAATTACAACCTGCGGGGCTGGGCGTTCTGTACCGTCTCCGCCAGTTGTTCTCCCCTGCACTGTTGCTGTCCATATACAGGGGCCTTGTTCGCCCTCGTATGGAGTATGCATCTCATGTGTGGGGGGGCTCCACTCACACAGCTCTTCTGGACAGAGTGGAGGCTAAGGCTCTTCGTCTCATCAGCTCTCCTCCTCATACTGATAGTCTTCTACCTCTTAAATTCCGCCGCAATGTTGCCTCTCTTTCTATCTTCTATCGATATTTCCACGCTGATTGCTCTTCTGAACTTGATAACTGCATTCTTCCCCCCCTTCCGCGGCCCCGCTGCACTCGAGTTTCTACTCATGCTCATCCCTATACTGTCCAAACCCCTTATGCATGAGTTAACCAGCATCTTCACTCTTTCTTCCCTCACGCTGGTAAACTCTGGAACAATCTTCCTTCATCTGTATTTCCTCCTGCCTACGACTTGAACTCTTTCAAGAGGAGGGTATCAGGACACCTCTCCTCCTGTATTTGATCTTCCTTTCGGCCACCTCCTTTGTTTTACTTTAGGAGCAGCGAGTAGCGGGCTTTTTTTTATTATTGTTTTCTTTTTGTGTGTGCCCTTGAGCTGCCTCCTTTGTTGTAAAAAAAAAAAACTTTCTTGGGGCAGGAAGGAGCACGCTAACACTAGGCAGATAACCAGGTGGAGAGGTGGAATTACAACCTTTATTGGAGAAGGATGGAGCAAATTAACACCAGAGAACCAGGTGGAGTGGTGGAATTACAATCTTTATTGGAGAAGGATGGAGCAAACTAACACCAGAGAACCAGGTGGAGAGGTGGAATTACAATCTTTGTTAGAGAAGGATGGAGCACACTAACACCAGACAGAGAACCAGGTGGAGAAGTGGAATTATAACATTTGTTGGGGCAGGATGGAGCACACTAACACCAGACAGAGAACCAGGTGGAGAGGTGGAATTATAACCTTTGTTGGGGCAGGATGGAGCACACTAACACAAGATAGAGAAACAGGTGGAGAGGTGGAATTACAATCTTTCCTGGGGCAGGATGGAGCCCATTAAAACTAGACGGAGAACCAGGTGGAGAGGTGGAATTATAACCTTTGTTGGGACACCAGACAGAAAACCAGGTGGATAAGTGGAATTAGAACCTTTGTTAGGGCAGGATGGAGCATACTAACTCCAGACATAGAACCAGGTGGAGAGGTGGAGTTACAATCTTTGTTGGAGCAAGATGGAGCATACTAACTCCAGACAGACAACCAGGTGGAGAATTGGAATTACAACCTTTCCTAGGGCAGGATGAAGCACACTAACACAAGACAGAGAATCAGGTGGAGAGGTGGAATTATAACCTTTGTTGGGGCGGGATGAAGCACACTAACACCAGACAGAAAACCAGGTGGAGAGGTGGAATTACAACCTTTGTTGGGGCGGGATGAAGCACACTAACACCAGACAGAGAATCGGGTGGAGAGGTGGAATTACAACCTTTGTTGGGGCAGGATGGAGCACACTAACACAAGACAGAGACCCAGGTGGAGAGGTGGAATTACAACCTTTATTGGGGCAGGATGGAGCACACTAACACCAGACAGAGAACCAGGTGGAGAGGTGGAATTATAACCTTTGTTGGGTCAGGATGGAGTACACTAATACCAGACAGAAAACCATGTGCATTGGTGGAATTATAGGCTTTGTTGGGGCAGGATGTAGCACACTAACACCAGACAGAGAACCAGGTGGAGAGGTGGAATTACAACCTTTGTTGGAGTAGGATAGAGCACACTAACACTTGACATAGAACCAGGTGAAGAGGTGGAATTAGAACCTTTGTTAGGGCAGGATGAAGCGCACTAACACCAGATAGAGGACCAGGTAGTGAAGTGGAATTACAACCTTTTTTAGAGCAGGATGGAGCACACTAACACCAGACAGAGATCCAGGTGAAGAGGTGGAATTACAACTTTTGTTGGAGAAGGATGGAGCACACTAACACCAGACAGAGAACCAGGTGGAGAGGTGGAATTACAACCTTTGTTGACGCAGGATGGAACATACAAAAACCAGACAGAGAACCAGGTGGAGAGGTGGAATTACAACCTTTGTTGACGCAGGATGGAACACCCAAACACCAGACAGAGAACCAGGTGGAGAGGTGGAATTATAACATTTTTGGGGGCAGGATGGAGCACACTAACACCAGACAGAGAACCAGGTGGAGAGGTGGAATTATAACCTTTGTTGGGGCAGGATGGAGCACACTAACACAAGATAGAGAAACAGGTGGAGAGGTGGAATTACAATCTTTCCTGGGGCAGGATGGAGCCCAGTAACACTAGACGGAGAACCAGGTGGAGAGGTGGAATTATAACCTTTGTTGGGGCAGGATGGAACACACAAACACCAGACAGAGAACCAGGTGAAGAGGTGGAATTACAACCTTTCCTGGGGCAGGAAGGAGAAAACTAACACCAGACAGAGAACCAGGTGGAGAGGTCGAATTTTAACTTTTTCTTGGGCTGGATGGAACACACTAACACCAGCAGAGAACCAGGTGGAGAGGTGGAATTATAACCTTTGTTGGGGCTGGATGGAGCACATTAACACCAAAAAGAGAACAAGGTGGAGAGGTGGCTTTGTTGGGGCAGGACGGAGCACACTAACACCAGACAGCGAACCAGGTGGAGAGGTGGAATTACAACCTGCGGGGCTGGGCGTTCTGTACCGTCTCCGCCAGTTGTTCTCCCCTGCACTGTTGCTGTCCATATACAGAGGTGGAATTACAATCTTTCTTGGGGCAGGATGGAGCACGCTAACACCAGGCAGATAACCAGGTGGAGAGGTGGAATTACAACCTTTATTGGAGAAGGATGGAGCAAACTAACACCAGACAGAAAACCAGGTGGAGAGGTGGAATTGGAACTTTTGTAAGGGCAGGATGGAGTATACTAACTCCAGACAAAGAACCAGGTGGAGAGGTGGAATTAGAACCTTTGTTAGGGCAGGATGGAGCATACTAACTCCAGACAGAGAACCAGGTGGAGAGGTGGAATTAGAACCTTTGTTAGGGCAGGATGGAGCATACTAACTCCAGACAGTGAAGCAGGTGGAGAGGTGGAATTACAACCTTTGTTTGAGCAGGATGGAGCACACTAACTTCAGACAGAGAACCAGGTGGAGAGGTGGAATTACAACCTTTGTTTGAGCAGGATGGAGCATACTAACTCCAGACAGAGAACCAGGTGGAGAGGTGGAATTACAACCTTTGTTTGAGCAGGATGGAGCACACTAACTTCAGACAGAGAACCAGGTGGAGAGGTGGAATTACAACCTTTGTTTGAGCAGGATGGAGCATACTAACTCCAGACAGAGAACCAGGTGGAGAGGTGGAATTACAACCTTTTTTTTTAGCAGGATGGAGCATACTACCTCCAGGCAGAGAAGCAGGTGGAGAGGTGGAATTACAACCTTTGTTTGAGCAGGATGGAGCATACTAACTCCAGACAGAGAAGCAGGTGGAGAGGTGGAATTACAACCTTTGTTTGAGCAGGATGGAGCATACTAACTCCAGACAGAGAAGCAGGTGGAGAGGTGGAATTACAACCTTTGTTTGAGCAGGATGGAGCATACTAACTCCAGACAGAGAAGCAGGTGGAGAGGTGGAATTACAACCTTTGTTTGAGCAGGATGGAGCATACTAACTTCATACAGAGAACCAGGGAGAACGAGAGGCGACACCTCATCCAGGCGACACTACTACTCCATTACTACTACTACTACTCCCTTACTACTACTACTACTACTACTCTCTTACTACTACTACTGCTCCCTTCCTACTACCACTACTACTCCTTTACTACTACTACTATTCCTTTACTACTACCACTATTCCCTTACTACTACTACTATTTCCTTAATGCTACTTTTTTTTTTTCCTACTACTACTCCTACGCGCCTCCATCTATTAGAGTTGCGTTGTGAGCGGTATATTCTCTCCTATCTTTTCACAAAGCAATTCATTGGCCCCACCCCGCCAATGACTAGGGCCGACAACCATCTCTATTTAATATTACAAACTTTACTAAACATTTTATTGTTAAGCTAACAGAGCTTGTGGTTGATACGACTATCAACCACCGTCGCCTCAATGTCCAGGTCAGCAATGCGGGTGGTTTTGGGTGCAGGTGACCTGGTTCCTCTCAGGCAGACCAAGGCTGACCTCAGGAGGGAGAAGGACAGCCTGCATCTCATCCAGGCGACCACACTGCTTCTTGGCTGTTATTTCTTATCCGCCAGTGTTTCGGCGAGTCTTGTGTAGAAGCTCTGCGCCCTTGGTCCCATCCCTCCTGCCGTCGTGAATACTACCGGGGTGAAGGAGCCCTGCTCCACATTCTGTATTCTTTCTTCATATGCTCTGTTCTTCTCTTGTTCGTTTCTTCTGTGGGCTGCATCAAGGGTCAGGTCTCTGTGGCAATGAGCCATGGGATCAAAGATTCTTATGTCAAAATATGCCCTTTGTCCACGAGTCCAAAACCCTCTGGGGCTAACATCCACTCGTGCTTCGTTCGAAACATTAGCGGTGCGTCTGGCGAGGTGTTCACCTTGCAGAGGGAGCAGCATGGGTTCCACAGTCACGTCGTGGCAGACTTCTTTCAACATCTGAGCTGTTACGTCTCTTACTTCATCATGTCTCATGCAGACGAAACCTCCTCTCTTGCATGTCATGGCATGATTTTGGTTGAAGGGTGAGCCACAGTTACACATGTTTGGGAGCCCATCCACTGGCCAGCCATACCTGAGGGCAAGGGCATCAGTAAATTCTTTTTTGTTTAAGTTGAAGCCTTTTGCCCTGATAGGTAGTGTGGTTAGCCAGTTTGAAGCGCCCACTTCCTGTGCAATATCTGTCCTCCTCCTTGTGTCTTCTGGGAGTTCTCTCATTAGGTCACTCAGAGTGTTTCTCTGTTTTCCTTCTCTGTTTATGGAGATTTCATTCCTTAGTGACCTAATATCTTGAGGGTTGTCTTCTCCCCTTTCATTTTGATTGGTAATATATCCGGTCAAGGAGGCTGTGATTCGGATTAAGTTCCCGAATTCAGACTCAGACAGATTTTGCGGGTTGGTGATGCCGAGCCCACCCATTCTTGGCGGCAACTCCAGCAACCTTCTCTCCTGGTCACTGGGACATCTCCCATTTGCTATCGCCGGTATGAAGGTGTTTCTGATAGCATCTTCCAGAGGTTTTAGTAACGGAGCAACATCAGGAACTGTCCTCATGAGGTAGTTCTATTTATGCTTGACACCGTACGTAAATGCTGCGTAGGCTGCCTGCGGTTCTGTTTTGGCGATCTCGCTCAGCCTCTGCAGTTCGGACTCCCAGCGCTTTACAGCTGTTTTCACATATTCGGTTCTGTATTCAGCTGTTCCAATGGCTGCCCCGAGGTGTCTTTCTCCAGTCACTGACAGTTTCACGTTACTGCCCTGGAATGCTGTTTTGGTCCGATCGTATGCCTCTGGTTTTACAATCACCACAGACTTCGTGGCGTTGGGATGGTACCCTATTTTAGGGCCGTGTTCATTGACGAGGTCCCACCATTTCCTGAGGTCTGTAGACTTTCCTACCCCGGTGAGGTCATCCGCATACGCTACTGTTCGACGTTGGTGTTTTCATGGCGGATGATGTCCTGCAGCTTCATCATTCCCAGGGCAAACATTGCCATGGCCACTGGGTCCCCCAGGGTGGTGCCCTCTGAGGATTGTATGGCCACCGGGTCTCCAAGTCGTTGGTCATTATGACTGCTGATGAACAGTCTGGCCGGTGATAGCGTACTGGACCCACATTCGCCGCGTGATGGACGACGCGGGTTCGAATCCTCACGCTACCACTCGGATTTTTCAGTCACCGCCGAGTGGCTTAAAACTACCCACATGCTGTCCTGAAGACCACCCATCAACCCGGACTCTAGAGGAAGCCGTCCAAGCGAATCAAGAACGAGTTCCGGGGGGCAGCATGAGCCAATGCAAGATGGCGCCACTATAAACACTCGCCTGCGCCAGAACGGGCTGGGCCGACCATCAGGCCACACCTGGAAGAAGCCTTGGGCCGACCATCAGGCCCCACCGGGAAGATGCCTAGCGGCGCAATAGGCAACAACGTAAAAAAAAAATATATATATATATATATATATATATATATATATATATAAATATATATATATATATATATATATATATATATATATATATATGTATATATATATTGGGTGAATATAGGGCACTTGATTTTGATGTTGTGCAGTGCTGTTTCCCTATTGATGTTGTTGAACGCATTTGCAGCGTCCACCATCAGCACCGCCTCGCATTCTGGGTCTTCGAACATTTTCCTGACGGCGTGAATGGCAGCTTCACACCCAGCCTGCTGACCCGCACACACTTGGAGGTTTCCTACCGCCTTCCTCACGTCGTCCTTCACCACCTCCATGACAGCCTTGCCTATGATCCTCCTGAGCACCTCCCCCATCCCGATGGGGCGACAACCTGTTTTTTTATCCAGCGGAATGAGCCGGCAGGCCATCAAAGGCTCGAGGTGTTGGCAATTCTCTGACGCCAATTTTCTTGCTAGGGCGGCTATTGCGTCGCGAAGATCCACAGCTGGATTACCAAAGATGTTCTTGCTGAGGAGGTGTTTCCACCCCTTGCCATCCAAGCGTGATGGTCCAGCCGCTCCCTGCGTGTGAAGGGCGTGATTCCGGATCACGTCACCGCTGATATGGTCGAAGACAACTCGATGCGGTGGGGTGTAGTCCCCAAGGAACTTCATTTCTGGGTGTGCAGGTCTAGCATCTGGATGCTTGTCCTTATAGTTCAGGAGCCCATTGAAGTTTAATTCAAAAGTTGCGCCCAAAAGGTTTGACTGGTTTACCCGACTGTACATACAATAGAAATGTCTAAGAGGGATTTCTTAAGTTTCGCATTCCTGGGGTTTGGAAAAGGGACCCTTAAAAGGGGGCCCTTAAATTCCTTATAATTCAAACTTCTACGCCCATTCACAAAACTATGCATACATAACAGAAACACATAGTAAAGCACAATAATGCAACTTAAGAAAAAAAAATCAATGGCATTGCCATTTAAGAATGGTAATAATCATGGTAATTAATTCCTTATAATTCAAAAGTTGCGCCCAAAGTATTTTTTTGTTTCATAAGATTAGTATCCTTAGGTAGTATCTTAAAATGCAACTTAAGAACAAATCTGACCTGGCATTACCACTTAAGAAAGGTCAGAGGGCAAATATGAACCCTTAAGTCACCAAAAATTCAAAATATTTGTCCATCATTCATATTTGGTTTATAAGTTGTTTCTGTTGAGTAGTCATTGAGAATGCAACTTAAGAACAAAAAATCAATGGCATTACCATATAAGAATGGTAATAAATATGGCAATTAATTCCTTATAATTCAAATTTTGCGCCCAAATTATTTCTTTATTTCATAAGATTAGTATGCCTAGGTACTATCTTAAAATGCAACTTAAGAACAAATCTGACCTGGCATTACCATTTAAGAAAGGTCAGAAGTAAAATATGAATCATTAGGCCACCAAAAAAAATGTCCATCATTCATATTTGATATATAAGCTGTTTCTACTGAATAGTCATTCAGAATGCAACTTAAGAACAAAAATTCAAAGGCACTATCATTTGAGAAGGGTATCAATAGTAGTAATTCATTCCATATATATAATTAATATTTTGCACCCCAAAAAAATCTTTATTCCATAAATTTTGTATGCTAACATATTAAAAAAGAAAAAAAATCCATTGTATTTCCATATAAGGAGTTATGAGCAACTTCATAAAAAAAATATAATGCTATCCAAGATAATTCAGAGAAGTTTTAATTATCACCAGCCTCAGACTCAGAATCACTCTCTTCTGATTCATCCCCCTCATCCATATCAGGATTGTCTGCCGTATCATGATCTTCCTCATCTGCTTCAGTTTCATCACCGTTTACCTCAGGAACAGTTAACTTGGAATCGAGAACTTCAGGAAGCTGGTTACCTTGGAACCATATGATTCTGTATCTTGATTCTTCTATTTCCCATCCATCTTTCACTAATGGTGCCTTCTCTAATGTTGCAGTATGTGATGAAGCCCACATACGTGCCACAAACGATACACGGTTTATGTGTTGGAGCAGCTCTCTTGAACAGGGAGGAACAGCGCTCGCGTCGATGGACTTCAACTTGTCGAAGGGTCTGTCCTTTTCATTTGTCTTTCCATAGGTCCTCTGGATGATTTCAAACCTACGTTCATTGATGAATTGGCTCTTTTTGGCGCCATAAATTCTACTAACGAATCTTTCTACGACTTTGACTGTGTTGGTTTTGGGCCGATTTGTTGCCAGCTCAGAAAGGGCAGCTTGGATCTCGTCATCAGACCTCATGACTCCAAGTGGTGTTTTTTTGCCTTTCCTGACAAACGCAGATGTGTAGTCGCACCCTGTGAGTGCGTGGAAGGCAGGAAGGGCCCCACAAACTCCAGGGCCAATTGCATCAGCAACTACAGTGGCCGTGTAAGGTGGTCAGTGACGAAGGGATGCAGGGCTTTCATCACAAAGGAAGCAATGAAAATGGCTGGAATGAAAGAAGTAAGTGATGACACACAAGCAGACCTACGACCATCACGAATTAAGCGGGACAATAAAGACCTGAAGAAACTTCTCAAACAGATAGAAGATTCAGTGAATCCATTCGATCTTGAGGTTGATGCACCCCTTGTAAATATCAGCACTGGGAAAGGCGTTCCTGATGAAGTTGCACATTCATTAATATCAATATTCACTGTCGGGGCGGAAATGCATTCCAAATTCATTGCAGAGTGTACTGCAGATCCATCAAGATTTGAAAAAAGCATACAACGAAACAAACTGTTGACCTTCATGAAGCAGTGTGTCGGAAACAGACGGGCAGATCTAAATTCCAAAGAAGCAATGCTGCGGTGTACAAGTGAGTTGTTTGGCAGAATTGCCTTCCTGGCGGCTACCAATGAAGTGGATATGGAATTTTTATTCACCTTCCCACTGACTCCTGTTCCACCCGAAACTGACTTATCTTTCGGCCACCTCTTTGGATTCTTTTTAGGAGCAGCGAGTAGCGGGCTTTTTTTTTATTTTTTATTAATGTTTACTTTTTTGTGCCCTTGAGCTGTCTCCTTTGCTGTAAAAAAAAAAAAAAAAAAAAAAAAACTGTCCTTATGCAAGGGAGACGGCACAATGGCTCACACAAACAAAAGTGTTCTAAGGGACTGTTTGGAGTCAACAGTGACGGAGCACGGAGAACCAAGTCTGGTCAAGGCACACGTGATTGATGGTAATTTCCTTCTTCACTGTTTACCACCAAAAATTCCCCCAACATTCGGTGGTCTCTCTAAAGTCTAAAGTAATCCTGCAAACAGCTCTCACACACAAATCACCCCGCATTGATATTGTGTTCGACACTTATGAGTCTCCATCAATAAAGGACTGTGAGAGAAAGACGCGGAGCCGATCTTCAGCAATTTGTCATTGTAGGTCCAGAACAAATTAGACCACGTAAGCTCGAACAGGCACTAAAATCTATGTCATTTAAGCAAGCACTCCCACGTTTCCTGTTGGAAGATTGGTGCAACGATGAGTATCTAACCATTATCGGTGACAGAGAGGTGTACCTCGGAGTTGATGGAGTATGTGCCCGTTTTACTGTATTGAACGGTGTCGTTTGGCGTGAGTTTATTGATGAGCTTTCATGCAACCATCCTGAGGCAGACACACGCGTTTGCTTCCATGCTTATAATGTTGACTGTCAACCTGGAGATGTTGTGGTTCGAGCTAGTGATACCGACATTTTGGTAATCCTGCTTTATCAGGTATCGAAGTTTAAATCAAATCTCTGGATGGAAGTGGGCACCACTGGGAAGGACAACCGCAGGTACCTGAACATCACGAAAATTGCTGATGCAATTGGCCCTGGAGTTTGTGGGGCCCTTCCTGCCTTCCACGCACTCACAGGGTGCGACTACACATCTGCGTTTGTCAGGAAAGGCAAAAAAACACCACTTGGAGTCATGAGGTCTGATGACGAGATCCAAGCTGCCCTTTCTGAGCTGGCAACAAATCGGCCCAAAACCAACACAGTCAAAGTCGTAGAAAGATTCGTTAGTAGAATTTATGGCGCCAAAAAGAGCCAATTCATCAATGAACGTAGGTTTGAAATCATCCAGAGGACCTATGGAAAGACAAATGAAAAGGACAGACCCTTCGACAAGTTGAAGTCCATCGACGCGAGCGCTGTTCCTCCCTGTTCAAGAGAGCTGCTCCAACACATAAACCGTGTATCGTTTGTGACACGTATGTGGGCTTCATCACATACTGCAACATTAGAGAAGGCACCATTAGTGAAAGATGGATGGGAAATAGAAGAATCAAGATACAGAATCATATGGTTCCAAGGTAACCAGCTACCTGAAGTTCTCGATCCCAAGTTAACTGTTCCTGAGGTAAACGGTGATGAAACTGAAGCAGATGAGGAAGATCATGATACGGCAGACAATCCTGATATGGATGAGGGGGATGAATCAGAAGAGAGTGATTCTGAGTCTGAGGCTGGTGATAATTAAAACTTCTCTGAATTATCTTGGATAGCATTATATTTTTTTTATGAAGTTGCTCATAACTCCTTATATGGAAATACAATGGATTTTTTTTCTTTTTTAATATGTTAGCATACAAAATTTATGGAATAAATATTTTTTTGGGGTGTAAAATATTAATTATATATATGGATTTGAATTACTACTATTGATACCCTTCTCAAATGATAGTGCCTTTGAATTTTTGTTCTTAAGTTGCATTCTGAATGACTATTCAGTAGAAACAGCTTATATATCAAATATGAATGATGGACATTTTTTTTGGTGGCCTAATGATTCATATTTTACTTCTGACCTTTCTTAAATGGTAATGCCAGGTCAGATTTGTTCTTAAGTTGCATTTTAAGATAGTACCTAGGCATACTAATCTTATGAAATAATTTGGGCGCAAAATTTGAATTATAAGGAATTAATTACCATATTTATTACCATTCTTAAATGGTAATGCCATTGATTTTTTGTTCTTAAGTTGCATTCTCAATGACTACTCAACAGAAACAACTTATAAACCAAATATGAATGATGGACAAATATTTTGAATTTTTGGTGACTTAAGGGTTCATATTTGCCCTCTGACCTTTCTTAAGTGGTAATGCCAGGTCAGATTTGTTCTTAAGTTGCATTTTAAGATACTACCTAAGGATACTAATCTTATGAAACAAAAAAATACTTTGGGCGCAACTTTTGAATTATAAGGAATTAATTACCATGATTATTACCATTCTTAAATGGCAATGCCATTGATTTTTTTTTCTTAAGTTGCATTATTGTGCTTTACTATGTGTTTCTGTTATGTATGCATAGTTTTGTGAATGGGCGTAGAAGTTTGAATTATACGGAATTTAAGGGCCCCCTTTTAAGGGTCCCTTTTCCAAACCCCAGGAATGCGAAACTTAAGAAATCCCTTTTAGACATTCTTATTGTATGTACAGTCGGGTAAACCAGTCAAACCTTTTGGGCGCAACTTTTCAATTAAACTTCACTGGGCTCCCTAGCTATTAAGGATCTGGCGTGTCTCTTCCGTCATGGGAAGGACTCCCGCTGCCTCATCTTCTATTGACAGTGATCTAGTTGCCATGGCCACTTTGCCTTGTCTCATCTTGTCAGCAAAGTTTTAGCCCTGTCGTTACTGTCCTTCTTGCGACTGTTACGTCTTCCTAGTCTCTCCTGCAGTGTTTTAGCCTCGTCAAGTAGCTTCCAGACGTCCCCTTTCCTCCACAGCTCCATTCTTCTTTGTACCGCCTTCACGTCCTCAGATTGTTTCGACTTTTTGGGAGTCCGTTGGCATATGAGGTGCGGTAGTATGGCCAGAATCTTTAAAGCGTAGGTGGCGATTTGCGTGGAGTTGTTGTACGCCCTAATGAGGTAGGTTTTCTCCTCTATTAAGGTTTTGGTGGCGTTACATCTCGGGGCCTCAAATACGTTATTGGGAGAAAACGTTACCACATGATTGTAAGCGTCTCGCACCCACTCCTCTGTCTCCTCGAGTGTCCACCTTTGCCAGAAGCGGAGCTCGCGCGAGGCGTCCACACCCTGGTCACCTTCCCCTTGTCTCTCGCCACCTGCACCCCCCTCCACCTGATCATCTCCAGCGCCTTCATTGGCCTGTCCACCCAGCACCACTTGTGGTTGCTCCCCATTTTCCACATCCTGCCGTTGAGGGTTTGGGTTTCGACAATCTCCACCTCTCTTACAGTTCACACAGGGCTGGCCTCGTCTTACGCACGAGCATTGAACACAGTTTTGATTTCGAGAGGAACAAATGCAACATTGAGGGGGCTCCATTTCGGTGCCATTATGCATGCTAGTGTATCGTAGTTGCTATTTGTGGTGATGAATAGAGCAATAGTAGTAGACCCCACTTTGACTCTTGTCTCCCCCCATATACCTACACACAGGCATACACTTACATATGCTTACTCTGCCTTTACGGTAATACTAGAATGATTGTTTATTTTTCCACTACCATTGCTCCTCGCCAACACTTTACAATCTTACTAATTCACGCGTACGAAGGTATACATTCCAAGGCGATATCGGCTATAGGATCTAACTTATGACACAAAACAAAGGATTAATCACAGTACGTCCTCTCCCTACGCTACTACTACTATTTACTACTTACTACTACTACTACTCCCTTACTACTACTACTACTCCCTTACTACTACTACTACTACTACTACTACTACTCCCTTACTACTACTACTACTCCCTTACTACTACTACTACTCCATTACTACTACTACTACTACTCCCTTACTACTACTACTACTACTACTACTACTACTCCCTTACTACTACTACTACTCCCTTACTACTACTACTACTCCCTTACTACTACTACTACTCCCTTACTACTACTACTACTCCCTTACTACTACTCCCTTACTACTACTACTACTACTCCCTTACTACTACTCCCTTACTACTACTCCCTTACTACTACTACTCCTTTTTTTTTTTTTTTTTTTTACTACGGCCCTCCATCTATTAGAGTTGCGTTGTGAGCGGTATATTCTCTCATATCCTTTCACAAAGCAATTCATTGACCCCACCCCGCCAATGACTGGCCGACAGAGATCCCTTCCTAATATTACAAACCCTACTAAACACTTTATTTCTAAGCTAACAGAGCTTGTGGTTGATACGACTATCAACCACCGTCGCCTCAAAGTCCAGGTCAGCAATGCGGGTGGTTTTGGGTGCAGGTGACCCGGTTCCTCCCTTACTACTACTACTACTACTACTACATACTACTACTCCCTACTATTACTACTACTACTCCTACCACTACATACTACTACATACTACTACTCCCTACTATTACTACTACTACTCCCTTACTACTACTACTACTACTACTACTACTACTACTACTACTACTACTACTACTACTACTACTACTCCCTTACTACTACTACTACTACTACTACTACTACTACTACTACTACTACTACTACTACTACTACTACTACTACTACTCCCTTACTACTACTACTCCCTTACTACTACTACTACTACTACTACTACTACTACTCCCTTACTACTACTACTACTCCCTTACTACTACTACTACTACTACTCCCTTACTACTACTACATAAATGATACCTCCACCCATGTTTATTTTCCCGACACATAATCATGGAGGGCTCCATAGCTTGGAGGTCATTAGCCCCAACTCTGTTCGCTAATGACTGTGGCATCCAACCATATCACTAATACTACCTGACACTAAATCACCTATCATCTATTACGTCTAGATCCCCCTTTCCTTCCCTACTCAAGTCACTCCCGACCCACCCTAAGGTCACTCTCCACCACTGTGGCTTCATAGTCCATATTGGAGATGTTGGTGGCTTTTGGGCCAGAGTGTCTGGTGCCCCTGAGACATAGGATGGCCGACCTGAGCAGGGAGAACGAGAGGCGACACCTCATCCAGGCGACAACGTGGCTCCTTGGCTGATGCTTCTTTTCTGAGATTAGTTCCGCGAGGCGTGCGTAGAAGCATTGGGCCCTGGGACCCATCCCGCCGGATGTGGTGAAGACGAGGGGGGTGAAGCTGCCTTGGTCCACATGTTGGATTCTTTCACCGTATGCCCTTGTCTTCTCCTGCTCGTTCCTGTGGTGGGCGGCTTGCAGGGGCAGCTCACGGTGACAGGCAGCCATCGGGTCGAATATGCGGATGTCCATGAACGGCCGCTGTCCGCGCACCCAGAATCCGCGGGCACTTACATCAACCCGTGCCTCTTGTGAGGTATTGGCTGTCCTGTACCGAAGGTGTTCGCCGTCCAGGGGAAGCAGTGCCGGCTCGGTAGTGACGTCTTGGCAAACCTCCCCAAGCATGCTGGCTGTCAGATCCCTCACTCATCGTGTCGAATACAGACGAAGCCTCCTTTTTTACATGTCATGGTGTGGGTGACATCATTTGGTGATCCACATGCACAGAGATCAGGCAGTCCCTCAATCGGCCAGCCATATCTCAGAGCAATGGCGTCGACAAATTCTTGTTTGTCGAGGCTGAAGCCTTTTGCTCTGATTGGTAATGACGTTAGCCAGTTAGAGGCGCCTGCCTCCTGTGCTGTGTGTATTTTTCTACCCATTTCTGTGGACAGGTGGTGTGTAAGACGGTCCAGCTCGTCTTTTTGGGCCTGTTGCCTTTCTTCTGAGATTTTTCTTTTAATATCTCTTATTTCTGTTTGGTCTATCTCGCCCTCTGCCTCCTGAGCGATGATCCTGTTGATGAGTGACCTGGTAAGGCTGATGGAGTTTTGGTTCTCCTTATCTGCCAGCTTCTCAGGGTTGGTGATCCCCATCCCACCCAGTCTTGGGGGAAGTGCTAGCATATCCCTCTCCTCCTCCCCCAAAGCATGAGATTTCACCAGCGCCGGCAAGAATATATTCTTGACGGCATTCTCCAGTGGTCGGAGGAGTGGACTGATGCCGGGGATGGTGCGCATCAGGAACGTCCACCGATGTTGGATGCCGTGGGTGGACGCTGAATAGGCTTACTACTACTACTACTCCCTTACTACTATTACTACTCCCTTACTACTACTACTACTCCCTTACTACTACTACTCCCTTACTACTACTACTATTCCCTTACTACTACTACTACTCCCTTACTACTACTACTATTCCTTTACTACTACTACTACTCCCTTACTACTACTACTATTACCTCACTACTACTATTATTACATCACTACTACTACTATTACCTCACTTCTACTACTATTACCTCACTACTACTATTACCACTTTACTACTATTACTACTTTACTTAATTTAGTCTCCATGCCACTACCGTATTATTTCAACTCACACACACCACCGGGCGCAGCTAGAATGCTGCACTTCATATGTATAAATATATATATATATATATATATATATATATATATATATATATATATATATATATATATATATATATATATATATATATATATATATATTTTTTTTTTCTTTTTTCTTCCCAAAGTGAATTAGTTTCCATGAGCCAGCTATATGACACATTGTTTGATGACAATACTCACCCACACACTGAGGACACTAATGACATAGCTCTTGGAATCATTAATCATCTCCATGGACACACTGATCTTAACGCTGTTTCAAACTATTTTGATCTTGATGCATACAACAAATTATCTAACCATAACTCAAATAAAATAAATATTGTACACATACATTCCAGATCCTTCCCAAAGAACATTGACAACATTATAGCCTTCCTTAATACCCTTTCCACTACCCCAGATATCCTGGCAATCACTGAGACCTGGCTAAATACTAATAACAAACACATTTATCAACTTCCTGGGTATCACTCTTATCACCTCGTCAGGACCAACCGAGCACAAGGTGGAGTCACCATTTTTATTTCAAATAATATACAGTCAGAACAATTACAAGATCTATCTCTAACTAATGATAATATTGAAATCAATACTGTTAAGATTACCTCAGACTCACTTTCATTCATACTTTATGCAATATACAGACCTCACAGTAAACATGAATTTGTGGAAGAATTTACAAACACCTTATGTACATTACTACAAAATAACACTGTAACGAACAAAAAAATAATTCTTATAGGTGATTTAAATATAAATTTGCTGGAACATACTACCCATACCCCAACTAACAATTTTCTTGCAACCCTCCAAACAATGAATTTCTTCCCACACATTTCAAGACCAACACGTTTTCCAGACAGCTTCAATCTAGGTGAACCGTCTCTACTTGATCATATCTTTACAAATTTTTTCAACACTTTCTCATCTGGTATAATCCATTACCCAATATCGGACCATCTACCAATTTTCCTTAATGTTAAAGTTCCCTCTAAATATAAAAATCTACATAAAATTTTAGGGTAATAAATCAAACAAATAAACTAGAATTTGCTCAAAAAATCAATATGATCAATTGGAATGCTCTCCTTAATGAACACGATGTCAATGACAACTGTAAAATTTTCTTAGACAATATTAAAACAGCTTTTAGTGATTGTTTTCCATTTAAATCTAAATTAATAACTGAAAAAAGATTAAACAATCCCTGGATATCACAGGCAGTACTAAAGTCTATAAGGACAAAAAATTATATATTTAAGGACTATGAAATTGGTGCTGTCACTGAGGCTCAATAAAAGCAATACCGTAACATCCTAAATAATACTATAAGAAAGCTAAAAAATCTTACTATATGGCTCAATTCACTAATTTTAAAAATAACACCCGTAAAATATGGCGAACAATCCACCAACTTTGTAATCATGACCATAAGAAGAGTTCCACAAATAGCATAATCTGTAATGGTAAAAAACTCTCTGAACCTTTACAAATTGCACAAGCTTTTAATGAATTTTACACAAATGTTGCACCTAAACCAGATCACAGTCTACCACCTTCCACCACAGACCCTCTCAGCTTTCTTTAAGGTGACTTTCCTCATTCAATGACAATTCCTATAATTATCCCCCAATATGTAATTACTGTTATTAATTCCCTTAAAAACAAAAAGCGCAATGTGCATGAAATTCCAGTATCTGTATTAAAAAACAGCAAAAACTAACTTGCAATACCCTTGTCCATACTCTTTAATAATTCTATCAATAATGGTAAATTTCCTCAACTCCTAAAACATGCAACTGTTGTCCCCATCCATAAGAAAGGACCCAAAGATGAATTAAGTAATTATAGACCAATATCCTTACTAAATGTTTTTTCTAAGATCTTTGAAAAAGTAATGAAAAAATTCCTCATAAATTTTCTTGAAACTAAAAACATACTTAATCCAAGTCAGTCTGGTTCTCGTCGTGGTCTAAACACTTTCGATGCCTTGAGAACCTATTCAGAAGAAATCTATAACACTTTAGATAATAAACAGTTATTATTAAGCATCTTTGTTGACTTCACCAAAGCTTTTGATACAGTCAGACACGATATATTATTACGTAAGTTGTATTACTATGGAATTAGAGGTATTATTCATGACTGGTTTCAGGATTACTTATCCCACAGAACTCAATCAACCAAATTCCACACTTGTCTATCTGCATCTCTGCCTATTCAATACGGTGTTCCACAGGGCAGTGTCTTAGGTCCAATCCTATTTCTCTTATTTATAAATGATATTACTTACATATTTACAAACCTTAAAGCAATCCTTTTTCGCAGATGACTCAACCTTAAATATTACTGGTGAAAATCCTACTGACATGATACATACAGCAAACACTGACCTACAAACCTTTCATAAATGGTGTCTGAGTAATAGATTAATTAACAGTAAACTTAAACAAAACATTATATATGCTATTTACTAATAAGTCACCATCAATGCTTCCGTCCCTATTTTTTTCCCATGACATTATAAGCAGAACTAATAAACATACATTATTAGGAATAACGTATGATGATACCATGACCTTTAAGCATCACGTAACAAATCAAATCAGTCAGCGCGCGACCTTCCTCAGTCAGCGCGCGACCTTCCTTGGGTTCACACGTGACTTTGCCCCGCTGCTGTGTGGTGCCAACTCGCTCTTTCCTCTGTTTTCCTCTGCTTTCGCGGTGTGAGGCGTTCTGTGCTTCTGTGAACTGCTGCTGTACTGGAGGACTACAAAACCAGGAGGATTACCCTGCCTTCTACTACAGACCGCTAAGTGTTCTGATTTAGTATTTACTTAGTTAGATAGTGATCCACAGTTACTCCTAGGACAAGTGTATTAAGCTTCCCACATCTACACTAAATTCAACATTCTTTCACGCCAACCCAGTGCTACACGGTTTTATATTGCTTTTGTGTTTTCTTCTCCTTCTATTATTAGGATACTTTACTGTGCTGTGATAATAGGACTACGTGAATCAGGCGCGCCAAGCTACGCTAATTTCTAAGTCCACACATAACACTAGATAATCCACTTTCCGCGCAAACCTAGTGAACACAGTTATTATCTTCTTTACATAAGTGATTTCTCAGTATATTAATATTGGCCTATGTTTTGTCTTGGTGGGTAGAAATAACCGCGCCTTTTTACCCGAGACACACCCTTTTCCCCGGGGAATTGACCTGACTGCGACCTCACAGCAGCTGTTGGTTTGTTTTCCTAGATACACATTTTTGACCTGACGACCTCACCGCAGCTGCGTACTTTGTTATCGTCTTAACGCGCCTAATTGTTTCCGTCTTGCCTCGCCCATATCTTCACCATGACGTCCCTCAAGCGTTGTTCTGGGTGTGGCCTTCGCATGGCCAAGCAGTACTTTCTTTCCAAGGACGTTTGTAGGTTCTGCGTTAAGACTCAGAAGGATGATCAGAGGATCATAGAGTTAGAGAATAGGGTTACGACTCTCGCCGCCCAGGTACACTTACTGGTTAGTGCAGCAACAAGCCCCGCCTCCTCCCCTTCCTCTTCCTCTTCTTCCTCGTCCTCCTCCTTCCTCTTCCTCTTCTTCCTCGTCCTCCTCCCCTCTAGTATTGTCTTCACCACACAGCAGCCCTCCCATCCTCCTCCTCCTCCTCCTCGACCATCTCCGATCTCCCCGCTTCCCACCCCTCCTTCTCCTCTTCTTCCTCCTCTTCCTCCTCCTCCTTCTCCTCCTCCTCGGCTTCCTCTTCCGTCCCCCTCTCCCCTCCCCTCCTCCTCCTCCTCCTCTCCCTCTTTCTCCTCCTTGTCCTCCGCCTCTTCGCTCGTCCCTCCCCCCACCTGTCCTTCACCTTCCCCCTCTTCCTCCTCCCTCTCCTCGTCCGTCCTCCCCCACCTCCTCTCCCTTTCACCTACTCCTCCTTCCTCCTCCTCCTCCTCCTCCTCCTCCCCTCCTCCTCCTCCGCCTCAAATTCCTCCTTCCTCTTCTCCCCCCTCTCCCCTCTTCCCGCCCACTCTCCTCCTCCTCCTCCTCTCCCTCTTTCTCCTCCTTGTCCTCCGCCTCCTCGCTCGTCCCTCCCTCCAACACCTGTCCTACCTTCCCTTTCCCCTCTTCCTCCTCGCTCTCCTCGTCCGTCCCTCCCTCCACCACCTCACCCTCCCTTTCTCCTTCTTCCTCTTCCTCCTCCTCCTCCCCCTTTCCACCTTCCACCTCTTCCACAATTTCTCCTCGTTCTTCACAGCAGGTCCCTCCCCTCCTTCCTCTCCCCTCCCCTTCACCCACCCTCCTGGCCCCCTTCCGACCGTCGGGTTCTTGTTGTTGGTGATAGTCAGGTTCGTTATGTTGACAGGTATTTTGCTCCAAGGATAAGAACAGGACGAGGTGTGTTTCCCAGGGGCAGGGGTGGGCCATATATCAGACAGGATTGAGGCGTGTATGGCAAGCGAGGGATCGAACCCCATTGTCTTTCTCAGCTGTGGCGGAAACGACGTTTCCCGTGTGCCAAGCGAGGACCTTTTCAGGCGTTTTAGAGAATTGTTAGGCAGGATACGTGACGCTGGTGGATCACCAGTCGTGTGTGTCGTCCTGCCAGGAGGGCGTTGGCGATGGATGGCTGTCCAGGGCGATAGCAGTGAACAGCAGACTTGCTGAGCACTGCGAGCGCAATGGGTGGCTGTTCGTCGACAATTGGGACCTCTTCTTTGGCGACGCCCTCTACGCCCGTGACGGATACACTTGACGTTCAAGGGTGTTGAGGCTCTCTCAGACTCCCTTGAGCGAGCACTTGGTACCCTGAGGGATTTTTTAGTATAGGCGAGGGGGGGAGGAGTAATGGGAGGGGACATCTAGCTCATAATATAACCAGGCAGCTTAGAAGTAATTCTAGAGGAGTAACAGAGGACGGGCTAAGAATCTTCTATACTAACAGCAGGAGCCTCAGAAACAAGATAGACTTACTAAGGGGTGAAGCTTGTTCAGAAAATTTTGACATAATAGCGATCACTGAGACATGGATAGACACTGCTAATAGAAATTTTAGATCAGAATTTGAAATAACGGGTTATCAGATGTTTCACAAAGACAGAAGGGGCAGAAAGGGAGGTGGAGTTGCGCTATATGTTAAAGACTCACTTAAATGTTTAGTTAACAACTCAGTCAAAACTAACATGGATTCAGAATCAGTTTGGGTGGACGTTTACAAAGGGAAAAACAAACTAAATCTAGGAGTTATATACAGGCCACCCAACCTTAACAGGCAGGACACGAGTATATTACTACAGGAGATTGGCAGGGCGAGTATGAGTATAAATGTCTGCGAAATGGGGGACTTTAATTATAGGAATATAGACTGGGAAGATCTAGTGGGTGACCTGGAAGCCGAGGACTTTCTTGAAGTTATACAAGATAATTTCCTTAAGCAGGTAGTTACTGAGCCTACCAGAGGAGATAACATATTAGACTTAGTCCTAACCAATAATGGGAACTTGCTACGTGAGTTGGAGGTGGGCGGAGAGTTAGGAAATAGTGATCACAGAACGGTTCGTTTTAGCTTAGACTGGGCGGTAACCCGCGAACCAAACCCAGTGTTAGTGCCAGATTTTAGAAGAGCAAACTACGAGGGGCTTCGAAGACATCTTGAAGGGGTAAACTGGGATAATTTAGGGATTCATGAGGGCCAGAACTGCGGATTGGAGAGCCAGGAGAACCAGGTAGAAATGTCTTACAATAATTTAGTTAGAGTAATAGTAGAGGGGCAAGAACAGCATATACCACAGCGAACACTTAGAAAAGAAAACAATGATCCTAAGTGGATGACTCGTGGACTAAAACACGAGATTGGGTTAAAGAAGAATTTATCAGAAAATAAAGAATGGGAAACACATCTCAGGGGTCGGTACGTCGAACTATCTAGATTAGTTAAGAAAAATTTCACCAGGATAGCAAAAAAGAACTATGAGATCAAAGTAGCAAATGAGGCGAAAAGTAATCCTCATTGCTTCTTTCAGATGTATAGAACAAAAACACGGGAGAAAATTGGACCGCTGAAAACAAACACAGGGAGCTAGTGAAAATTACGAAAATATGAGCACATTGTTGAACGACTACTTCCTTTCAGTATTCACACAGGAGGATCGAACGACTATACCGGAAAGAGTTCAGGTGTACGAGGGCGGGGATGGCGATAAATTGAGGGATATAATCATTACCAGGCAAGTAGTTCAGGATGAGATAGATAAGCTTAAGAAGAACAAGTCGCCAGGTCCTGACGGGATATTTCCGAGGGTATTAAAGGAGTTAGGTGATATAATCAGTGACCCACTAACCGACATCTTTAAGATGTCGGTAAATACTGGCTATGTGCCGAGCCTATGGAAAGTAGCTAATGTGACGCCGATTTTTAAAAAGGGGGACAGGTCATTTGCTTCAAACTATCGCCCAATTAGCTTAACATCGGTTATAGGAAAGATGCTGGAGTCCATAATAGCCAGGAACATTCGGGAGCATTTAGAGAAACATAGCTTAATTCACGACTCGCAGCATGGGTTCACAAAAGGTAGGTCATGCCTCACCAATCTCTTGTCCTTCTACAATAAAGTATTTGAGGCGGTTGACAGAGATGAAAATTATGATGTAATCTATCTTGATTTTAGTAAAGCGTTTGACAAAGTTCCTCACCAACGACTGTTGCTTAAATTACAGGCTCACGGAGTAGAGGGTAAAGTTTTGAACTGGGTCAAGGCGTGGCTTAGCAATAGGAAGCAAAAAGTGCAAATCAATGGTAAAAGATCTGACTGGGGATGTGTTACGAGTGGGGTCCCACAAGGTTCGGTATTAGGTCCACTTTTGTTTATTATTTAAATCAATGACTTAGACACAGGAATTAGTAGTGATGTTAGTAAATTTGCAGATGATACTAAGATCGGTAGGGTAATTGAGTCGGATCAGGACGCTAGTATTCTCCAAGGTGAACTCAACAGATTATATGACTGGGCGGATAAATGGCAGATGGAGTTCAATGTAGGGAAGTGCAGTATTCTGAGTGTAGGTAGGAACAACCCCTCACATAACTATTGCTTAAATGACACTCTCATAAGTAGGTCTGGGTGCGAGAGGGATTTAGGGGTCTTAGTGAGCTCTGATCTCCGTCCAAGGGCACAATGCATTCAAGCTAGAAATCGAGCTAATAGGGTACTGGGATTTATTTCAAGGAGCGTAAGCAACAGAAGCCCCGAAGTCTTCCTCAAACTATATTTAGCATTAGTTAGACCTCATCTTGACTATGCGGTTCAGTTCTGGTCACCCTACTATAGAATGGATATCAAAATGTTAGAATCGGTGCAGAGGAGGATGACTAAGATGATTCAGGGGTTGAGAAACTTGCCATACGAGGAAAGACTCAAACAGTTAAACTTGCATTCTCTAGAAAGGCGAAGGGTGCGTGGAGACATGATCGAGGTTTATAAATGGATGAAGGGCTTTAATAAGGGAGACATTCATAAGGTTTTGTTGGTAAGAGAACCGGGTAGGACACGAAGTAACGGGTTTAAACTGGATAAATTCAGATTCAACAGGGACATAGGCAAAAATTGGTTTACTAACAGGGTGGTGGATGAGTGGAATAGGCTTAGCAGTCATGTGGTGAGTGCCAATACAATTGTCACATTCAAAAATAGACTAGATAAATTCATGGACAGCGATATTAGGTGGGGTTAGATACACGGGAGCTTAGGGTCAAAGGAGCTGCCTCGTACAGGCCTACCGGCCTCTTGCAGACTCCTGCGTTCTTATGTTCTTATGTTCTTAAATCCTTAAATTATCCAGGATAGTATCTCTGTTATATCAAATTAAAGAATTAATGCCCATTGATGTTTTGAAAATGTTATATAACGCACATGTCTTACCACACCTGTATTACTCTACACCTATCTGGTGCAACACCTACCCCACACACCTGTTACCTCTGTTTAGACTTCAAAAAAAAAAAAAAAAAAAGAATTATTACAAAGTGACTACTTTGCCCACACACAACCTCTCTTTAAAGAAACAAATTCCTTAAAACTTTTTGACATAAATAAGCTACAAATTGGTATTTACATGTATAAAAAGATCAAAAGTGAAACCTCCGTGTCCTTACAGCCACAACATTCTTATTTCACCCGTACTCATGAAAATTTACGTACACCTGCCCATAATTTAACACTTTTTCAACACTCACTTTCTTATTCAGGACCTAAAACCTGGAATTCTATTCCTAATAATATTAAAGCTCTAAATTCAATACACTCCTTTAAAAAACAATTTAAAAAACATATTCTTCTCAATTATAATTATTAAGTCCATGTATCATCTGTCAGAGTGTGTCCTCAGCTTAATCAATTATTACCTTATACTATTATTATTGTATTAATACTATTATTACTTACATTATCATTTAGACTACTACCATATTATTTTTATAAATCAATTACAATTTTTATACTAATGATATTTTGTTAATATTATCACTTTCATTATTATTTACACTACTATTACTTTATAATTATCACAATGTTAATTATTATTATTATTACTATTATTATTATTATTATTATTATTATTATTATTATTATTATTATTATTATTATTATTATTATTATCATCATTTTACTTTTGTCATATATTATATGTGTTTATATATATATATATATATATATATATATATATATATATATATATATATATATATATATATATATATATATATATATATATATATATATGTATATGATTTTTTTGCACTCTTGATTAAATCCAGCACCTAAGTTTCCAGTACTGCCCAAAAAGCTCTCAGCTTTAAATGGGCTCCCTGCACTACAAAATTATTGTAAATACATAATTGTATAAAGGGATAATAAAATGTTTCAAATGTTTCAAATGTTTTCCTACTCCGATGATTCCACTCTGCATTACTCAACTTCTTTTAATAGAAGACCCACCCTACAGGAACTTAACGATTCAAGGCTGGAGGCAACAGAACGCTTAGCCTCAGACTTACTATTATTTCCGATTGGGGCAAGAGGAACCTGGTGTCCTTCAACGCCTCAAAAACACAGTTTCGCCACCTATCCACTCGACACAATCTTCCAAACAACTATCCCCTATTCTTTGACAACATTCAGCTGTCACCTTCCTCAACACTAAACATCCTCGGTCTATCCTTAACTCAAAATCTCAACTGGAAACTTTATATCTCATCTCTTACTAAATCAGCTTCCTCGAGGCTGGGCGTTCAGTACCGTCTCCGCAGGTTCTTCTCCCCCGCACAGTTGTTATCCATTTACAGGGGCCTTGTCCGCCCTCGTATGGAATATGCATCTCATGTGTTGGGGGGGTCCGCTCACATAGCTCTCCTTGACAGAGTGGAGTCAAAGGCTCTTCGTCTCATCAGCTCTCCTCCTTCTACTGATAGTCTTCTACCTCTTAAATTCCGCCGCAATATTGCCTCTCTTTCTATCTTCTATCGATATTTCCACGCTGACTGCTCTTCTGAACTTGCTAACTGCATGTCTCCCCTCCTCCCGCAGCCCCGCTGCACACGACTTTCTACTCATGCTCATCCCTATACTGTCCAAACCACTTATGCAAGAGTCAACCAGCATCATCACTCTTTCATCCCTCACGCTGGTAAACTCTGGAACAATCTTCCTCCATCTGTATTTCCTCCTGCCTACGACTTGAACTCTTTCAAGAGGAGGGTATCAGGACACCTCTCCTCCCGATATTGACCTGTTTTTGGACACTCCTTTGACCTCTGTTCGGGAGCAGTGAGTAGCGGGCTTTCTTTTTTTGTTTTTTTCTTTACGCCCTTGAACTGTCTCCTTAGCTGTAAAAAAAAAAAAGTGAAGTAGAGAGGGAGAGAGGGAAAGAAAGGAGGGAGGGAAAGGAAGGGAAAATAGAAATGAATAACAAAAGGGAAGAATGGAAGGAGAGAGGAGGGAAGGGAAGAAAGAAGAATGGAGGGAAGAAAGGGGGAACACGGAAGTAAGGAAAGGAGAGAAGGAAGGAAGGAGGGAAGGAAGGAAGGAAGGAAGGAAGGAAAGAGATAAGGTGGGTGGATATGATTGTATGAAGAAAAACCGAAGGGGAGGGAAGGAAAAGAAAATATAAATATGAAGGAATAATGGGGAAAAAAAGAGAAGAGTGAGGATTAGAGAGGAAAAGGAGGAGAAAGGGAGGAAAGGAGGAAGGTAGAGAAAAAAATAAGGAACGTTGGGGGGCGAGAGGTTATGTAGTTCATGTCACGTGATCATTTTTGTTTTTGATCATTTTCATTTTTTTTTATTTTCATGATCATCTTTTACTTTTTCTTTCTTCTTCTTCATCTTTTCCTCCTGCTCCTCCTCCTCCTCCTCCTCCTCCTTTTACTTCTTCTTCTTCTCTTTCTTCTTGCTCTCTTTTATCAACGTCATCTTTTTCTTCTACTTATTCTCTCTTCTTCATCGTTTCCTCCTCCTCCTCCTTCTCTTTATTATCTTTCCTCCTTTTCTTCATCAACATCATCTTTTTCTTTTTACATATTCACTCTTCTTCACAACACACTGAGATGACTCCCCCGCCAGTGCATCGGGTTTCGAACAAGCGGCCGCGCAGCCCCGGCAAGGGCGAGGCGGTGGGGCTGGTGCTGGAGCCGCCGTCGGTGCCCGCCAGGAAGAGGCGGCGGCTCGGCAGCCACCCGTGTCTTCACGTGGATGACCACAACCGTGTGCTGGGCTCGGTGAACGGCCACGCGTGCCTCGTCCAGCTGGACTCCGGGGCCCAGATCACCTTCCTCTTCCACACCATGGCCAAGAGGCTGGGGCTGATCACCGGCACGGAGCCCACCGCCAAGCAGGAGATCCTTCTCTGGATCGGCTCGCGGGTGCTGGACGTCATAGAGCTGAAGGCCGTCCCCATCAGTCTGGGGGGCGGGGTGGAGATGGTCGTCCCCGCTACTGTGTTCCCGGCGTGGCTGGAGGACATGTACGACGCAGACGAGGTCGTGCTGGACGCCCACCACCTGCGGCGCGGCCGCATGGTGCAGGTGTTTCGGCCTGACGGCAGCGACCTCTTCGTCTGCCGCCCGCAGCAGCTGCGGCGGAGGCCGAGGAAAACGGAGCGCTCCGTGGAGCCTGACGTCCTCTGGGTGCGGCGGGAGGGCGGCGCGGAGTGGGCCAGGCCCATGACGGTGCTGCTGGACACCGGCGCCCAAGGCTTCCACGTGTCAGAAAGGCGCCGCAAGCTGCTCCTCGCCAGCAGGAAAGGCCGCAGGCTGCCCAAGCGCGTCGTGCTGGACTTGGGCGACGGCTGCCGCTTGAACGCCGCGCCGCTGGAGGAGGTGGCCTCCAACGACTATGACTTCGTCATGGGCGTCTCCCTCCTGTGCAAGTACGGCGCCGTGCTGGACCACGCCCGCCACACGCTCGCCTTCAAGACCGGCTCCCAGTGGCGGGAGGTCAGCACGCAAGGCCCCCAGCAGGCGGTGGTCAGCACACAAAGGTTCCACTAAGCGGCTCGTCGGGAACACGGTGGTGGAGGCGAGAAAAGCGTGTGAGGATAACAGCTACATGGCACACTAAACACCAAGCCAGCACTGGGTTCACAGGGAAGGGTGTGGGCAGCATACCTGCAAGCAAAGGCCAGATAATTATGTTCATGGATGGTGAGGTTGTGTGTGGTTAGGTTAACAGGAGCTGCCTTGAATAAGGCCATCGGCCTTACAGACTCCTTATGTTCTTATGTTCTCATTTTCGCTATCTCTCTGTCTCTATCCATCTACCTCTAATACGTTTCAGGTGTACATTAGGAGAGTTTTCGGAGACTAGGAGGCTGTGTCTGAGGAAACACTAATGTCTTTGGGGGTGGACGCAATAAGTCTATATTTCTTTGAACGTGTCGTCTGGCTATACTAAACGCACAGCGGACTAGACTCTCCTTGGCAAGGTCCTCTTGCTCTTTACCAACTCGGCGTGAATTAGCCACAAAACAGTTCCTCGTGCGTGAAGCCACGGCACCCAAGCTGTTTTTGGAATGTTTTTCTCCTAATTTCCTAGATGATGCAACATTGCCGCGGAAGTTAAGAGGCAAACGACTGCTCGCAAGAGGACGGGATTTGATGAGATAAACAGCCTTCGACTTGACTCTGTCAAATAGAGATGTGTGTGTCGAGCCCCTAACATATGAAATGCATACTACATGCGAGGGCGGACAAGGCCCCTGTATATTGACAACATTTGTGAGGGGGAAAAGAACTAGCGGAGACGGTGCAGGGACCTGACCTCGAGGAAGCTGATTTAGCAAGAGATGAGATAATATTATGAAGTTTCCAATTAAGATATTTGAGTTAAGGACAGACCGAGGATGTTAAGTGTAGAAGTTGGTGGCAGCTGAGTGTTGTCAAGAAATAGGGGATAGGTGTTTGGAAGCTTGTATCGAGTTGATAGGTGAAGAAACTGAGTTTTGAGGCATTGAAAGACACAAGGTTCGTCTTTCCCCATTCAGAAAGGATAGCAGGGTCTGAGATTAAACGTTCTGCAGCCTCCAGCCGAGACTCCCGTACTTCCCGTTGGGAGAGTCTTTTGTCAAAAGGTGTTGAGTAGTGCAGAGTGGGGTCATTGGCGTACGAATGAATAGAACAGTTTGTGTTGAAAAGAGGATAGTTAATGAACAACAGAAAGAGGGAGGGAGACAGAACAGAACCCTGCGGGACACAACTCTTGATAGGTTTACGGAAAGAACAGTGACCGTCTGCCACAGCAGCGATAGATCGGCTGGAAAGGAATCCGTAGGAGGGTAGTTTAGAAAACAAAGATTTGTGCCATACTCTGTCAAAAACTTTCGAGATGTCTAAGGCAACAGCAAAAGTTTCACCGAAACGGCTTAGTGAGAATGACCAAGCGTCAGTCGGGAAGATCCTTGCGGAACCATACTGGCGATCAGGGAGAAGGTCAGAATTGGATAGATATCTAAGAGATGTCTAAGGCAACAGCAACAGTTTCACCGAAACGGCTTAGTGAGAATGATCAAGAGTCAGTCAGACAGCCCTTTGCGGAACCCATACTGGCGATCAGGGAGAACGTCAGAATTAGATAGATACTGTGCTTCCGTGCTGACACCCTGCCTGGTCAAGCTCTTTCGCCTCTGCCTGTCAATATTTACCTATCCTTCCTGCTGGAAGTATGCCTTGGTACAGCCTGTGCCTAAGAAGGGTGACCGTTCCAATCCCTCAAAGTACCGTCCTATAGCTTTACTTTCTTGTCTATCTAAAGCTTTTGAATCAATCCTTAACAGGAAGATTGAAAAGCACCTTTCAATTTCTGACCTTCTATCTGATCGCCAGTATAGGTTCCGCAAGGGCGTTCTACTGGTGATCTCCTTGCCTTCCTAACTGACTCGGTCATCCTCTCTTAGCCGTTTCGGTGAAACCTTTGCTATTGCGCTGGACATATCAAAAGCTTTTGATAAGGTCTGGCACAAATCTTTGCTTTCCAAACTACCCTCCTGCGGTTTCTATCCTTCTCTCTGTACCTTTATCTCCAGTTTCCTTTCTGACCATTCTATTTCTGCTGTGGTAGACGGTCGCTGTTCTTCCCCTAAACCTATTAACAGTGATGTCCCCAGAGGTGTTCCTAGAGTATTTGATACCCGGGGCGGAATATAATTTTGAACCCCCTTACCCAGGTATATATATATATATATATATATATATATATATATATATATATATATATATATATATATATATATATATATATATATATATATATATATGTGTGTGTGTGTATATATATATATATATATATATATATATATATATATATATATATATATATATATATATATATATATATATATATATATATATATATATATATATATATATATATATATATATATATATATATATATATATATATATATATATATATATATATATATATATATATATATATATATATATATATATATATATATATATATATATATATATATATATATATATATATATATATATATATATATATATATATATATATATATATATATATATATGTATGTATATGTATATATATATATATATATATATATATATATATATATATATATATTAGGGTGGAGTGATTTTACATTTTTTTTGAAATGTTAATAGGCCTAGTGGGGAAAAGGTGCCAATTACTGAGAAAAAAATTGTGTTAAATTATTTTTGGCCTACGTTGACTTTTTCCACTCCCTAAATCGAAGTGAAATTCCGAAATTTTTACTAAAAAACTGGGAAAAGTGAGACGGAGGCACACATTTTTAAATATGTAGTTAGTGATGGAGCCTAGTGTTAAAAGTACTTCTTATGGCCTACATTTCTTTTGTATTATAACATCGTTGTCCTACTACAATTCTTTCTACTCCCTAAAACAGGGTGAAATGACAGAAAAATCACATTTTCTAAGGTTTTCGAAAAAAAAAATTATAATGTGCAGATTTGATTTGGATTAAAAGCTTACTGATTAAACTAACGTCCAAGTGTTGCTAGTACCGATGAGAGCTTTAATCTAGCATGCAAAAGGGCAAAATGTCCAGCCGGCCGACCGGCCGGCCGCCACGTTTCAATTTGTATCTTAAATATCTCGCTTACTGTTGAGACTATGCAAATTCTGTGACCACCATTAGAAAGAGCAGCCAAGACACTATCAGATTAACTAATAAAATCAATTAGGAGACATATGATTAAACAATAATGCTAGTTGAAATTTTGTAATTCGTAATTTCTTTATACATTTCCTTATATCTCGTTTAACATTAAGGTATTAAAATTCTGAAACTATCATTGGAAAGAACAGAAGCTACACTATTAGAATGGCTATTCAAATAAAATTTACAACGAATTTTTTTAGTAATAATAAGTATTATTTACAGTGTTAGGCTATTGTTATCTACATATTTTCATATATCTTACTGAGTAAAATTTTAGGTACAAATATTCTGAAGACACCATTAAAAAGAGCAGACAGACTCTACTAGGCTTGCTATTAAAATAAATTTTGTGACGAATTAATACAATAATAATAATAACTATGTTAAATAATTCGTAAACGTTTTATTTCACATAGTACACAATATATCCCTTTCTTTTTAAGATATAGCAATTCGAAAGATACCATTGGAAAGAGCAGAGAATTTCTATTAGGCTGGCTATTGTAATTAATTTTGCGACGAAATATAACAATAATAATAATTATTATAAATAATTATTAGGCTACTTTTTTCGCACATTCCTTTACACCCTGCTTAGTTTTTAAGTTGCACAAATTCTGAAGACAGCACTGGAAACAACAAAATAAACTCTATTAGACTGGCTATTGAAATCAACTTTGTCATGCGATAATACTAATATAATTGCCAGAAACCCATTTAGGTGTTTCCTCGTAGCTCTCTTCCTTCGGTTGCTGAACGACGACTACGGCGTTTTACTTGTAATATATGTATGCAAAAGGAGACTTCTATAATAATCTATATCTTGTTATCTTCTACTCCCTAAATGTCCCCCCTTTCTCTCTATCTATCTCTCTCCCAAACGGTTGTCTCACTGTTAGCCAGCCACTAGCTGTCGAGCTGGCGTACGAAGCAGACGTCAGTTCATCATGAACCGTTCCAAAGGAAAAACAAGGAGTACTAAAAGCTGCCCATTAATCGGAGATCCCTGTGAATTGAGCAAACGATGTCTTCCTACATATGGGGATATTCTAAGAGCTTGTTCCTGGGAACGTTTTCACCTGAAAACTACAGGCCAGGAACCACGGTGGAAAGTTATATGCAAGAATGTTTCTGAAGAAATAGAAAACATTTGGTCGGCATCATCAGTTCCAACAGTAACATCAAAACGCATCATTGCAATGCTAACCACTTATCATTCAAAGTATAATGATTTGTTAAAAAATGTCAAAGGTAAACCATCCAAAAACTTACTGAAGAAGCAAAATGAGTTCAAAGAAATGAATGCTAAATTATTTGACATTGCCGCCTGTAAATGCTTGGTTGATTGTGCTTGCCCAAAGAACAGAAAAGTACCACAGTTGGAGAAAGAGTTCCTGGCTGATCAAAGGGGTGAAAGAAAAATGGCAATAGCAGGAATTGATCTTACAGTAACCAAATCAAATGCTCAACGCATTCGAAGGAAACAGAGGTCACAAGCTCGTAATGAAGCAGGTCGTTCTGAGTCACCCACCATGGCTGTCCTATCATCATCGGAAACAAGTTCAACTGAAGCTGAATCTTCAGACTCTGATTATGAAGAGCAATTACCTATGTGCAAAAAAATGAAAGAAGTTTCACAAATGACTTTAAACCTGTCATCTCTAGCAAAAATATGCGACAGAACTGGAACATCTGACCGTGCAGCTGCAGCTATTGCAAGCTCCACATTACAAGACTTTGGCATAGTTACAGAAGATGATTCTACTAAAGTTATTGACAGGAGCAAAGTACGTCGCGCACGTAGCAGAGTGAGGAAGGAGACAAGCTGTAAAGTAAGATATAACAAAGCAAGTTCTGAAACCGGAGTTACTAGCATTTTCTTTGATGGGAGGAGAGATAAAACACTGACTGTAGTTCGTAAAGGAGTAAAACGTCACATATCAACAGCAACTGAAGAGCACATAACGATTTTAGAAGAACCAGGATCAAAATACATATGCCATGTCACTCCGACAGGTAGCACAGCTGATCACATATCAGAAGCTATCATCAAATCTCTCCAGGAAAACAACATAGACTTGGAACAGTTGTGTGCTGTTGGTTGTGACGGGACCGCAGTTAACACAGGAAGAAATAAAGGCATAATTTCAAGGTTGGAACATTTCTTGCAACGTCCTCTACAATGGGTTATCTGTTTGCTACATGCAAATGAATTACCACTGCGACATCTGGTAATCAAACTTGATGGTGCCACAAAGAGTCCCACAGGATTCACCGGAGTCATCGGTAAGCAACTAGATAAATGTGAAAAACTCCCTATTGTAAAGTATGTGCCTATAGCTGCAGACAAGATAAATGCTGATGTGCAGGATTTGAGCACAGATCAGCAGTACTTATTAGAAGCATATTTTGCAGTTTCTTCAGGAGAGTGCAATGATTCAATAGCAAACAGAAATCCAGGAAAAATTGCACACTCTAGATGGCTTACAACAGCAAACAGAGTTTTACGACTCTACATGAGCTCTTTGCAACCTTCTGAAGCCCTAAAGGCAATTGCAATCTTTGTAATGAAAGTTTACGCGCCTATGTGGTTCTTGATTAAGTGCCAACCCAGTCTCACAGGAGCTCCTAAACACTTGTTTGAAATGATAAAAAGAATTAGAGAGTTAGAGCCAACAATCCAAGATATTGTTAAGCCCGTCATCAGAAACAATGCTTACTTCGCCCACCCTGAGAATATCATATTCTCTATGGTGCACGACGAAAGAGCTGCCATTAGAGAATTAGGATGGCGAAGAATGCTAAAGGCAAGAGACTGTGCCAACAAAGAGCAACTGCGCCAATTCAAAATGCCAGAGATTAACTTTGAAGCCAATGAGTACTACAACTTGATCAACTGGCAAAATGAACAAGTCTTAGAACCACCACTGCTGAAAAACATACCAACTGAGGATATACAAAAGAAGATCCGTGACAAAACAATGCCTGGCTTGACAAATAGTGGCATTCCATGTCATTCACAAGCCGTTGAAAGGATGATCAAGCTGGTGACAGAAGCCTCATCGAAAGTTTGTGGAAAGAACGAGCGAGAAGGTTTTATTACTGTTACGCTAGAATCACGCAAGAATATGCCAAAATTTGAAACAAAGAATCAATTCAGTTAAGTGTAATCCAGCATGCGGAAGGGTGGTCGGGCTGGAGTTAGGGTGGAACTCGAAAACGGCGACCTCCTTGTGGTGAGTTCTGGGGTATTTTGCTTCAAGTGAATTCAAAACACTTGAAACAAAATATGCTGACAGCCGTATATAATATAATAAGATAAAATACATTACGTACTACTTTTCGACTGATCTTTAGCGAACATAAGATATGCAATGATCAATTGATCATGCCACTGCCTATTGTGCTTTTTAGTGAGTAGAAGGTCACAAGATATAGAAATGCCCTTTTGCATACATATATTACAATAATTAGGTGTTAGTTTCATCGAAAGGCTTTTCACCCAAATCAATTCTGCACATTATAACATTTTTTTAGAAAGTCTAAGAAAATGTGATTTTTCTGTCATTTCACCCTGTTTTAGGGAGTAGAAAGAATTGTAGTAGGACAACGATGTTATAATACAAAAGAAATGTAGGCCATAAGAAGTACTTTTAACACTAGGCTCCATCACTAACTACATACTTAAAAATGTGTGCCTCCGTCTCACTTTTCGCAATTTTTAGTAAAAAATTCGGAATTTCACTTCGATTTAGGGAGTAGAAAGAGTCAACGTAGGCCAAAAAGTTTTTAACACAATTTTTTTCTCGGTAATTGGCACCTTTTCCCCACTAGGCCTATTAACATTTCAAAAAAAATGTAAAATCACTCCACCCTAATATTTATATTTATACAAATACACATATATATATATATATATATATATATATATATATATATATATATACATATACAAATATATATACACACACATATATATATATATATATATATATATATATATATATATATATATATATATATATATATATATATATATATATATATATATATATATATATATATATATATATATATATATATATATATATATATATATATATATATATATATATATATATATATATATATATTTACAACAAAGGAGACAGCTCAAGGGCACACACAAAAAAGGAAACAATAATAAAAAAGCCCAGTACTCGCCGCTCCCAAAAACAATCCAAAGAGGTGGCCGAAAGAGAGGTCAATTTCGGGAGGAGAGATGTCCTGATACTCTCCTCTTGAAAGAGTTGAAGTCGTAGGCAGGAGGAAATACAGATGAAGGAAGATAGTTCCAGAGTTTATCAGCGTGAGGGATGAAAGAGTGAAAATGCTGGTTAATTCTTGCATAAGGGGTTTGGACAGTATAGGGATGAGCATGAGTATAAAGTCGCGTGCAGCGGGGCCGCGGGAGGGGGGGGGGCATGCAGTTAGCAAGTTCAGAAGAGCAGTCAGCGTGAAAATATCGATAGAAGATAGAAAGAGAGGCAACATGGCGGCGGAAATTAAGAGGTATAAGACTATCAGTAAGAGGAGGAGAGCTGATGAGACGAAGAGCCTTAAACTCCACTCTGTCCAAGAGACCTGTGTGAGTGGAGCCTCCCCACACGTGAGATGCATACTCCATACGAGTGCGGACAAGGCCCCTGTATTTGGATAGCAACTGTGCGGGGGAGAAGAACTGGCGGAGACGATACAGAACGCCCAACCTCGAGGAAATTGATATAGTAAGAGAGGAGACGTTAAGTTTCCAGTTAAGATTTTGAGCTAAGGATAGACCGAGGATGTTTAGTGTTGAAGATGGTGACAGCTGAGTGTTGTCGAAGAATAGGCGATAGATGTTTGGAAGATTGCGTCGAGTTGATAGGTAGAGAAATTGGGTTTTTGATGCATTGAAGAACACAAGGTTCCTTTTACCCCAATCGGAGGATAGAAAGGTCTGAAGTTAAGCGTTTTGCAGCCTCCAGTCTGGAGTCATCAGCGTATGAGTGGATAGGACAGTTTGTTATGGAAAGAAGATCATTGATGAATAACAGGAAGAGAGTGGGTGATAGGACAGAGCCCGGTGGAACACCACTGTTAATAGGTTTAGGGGAAGAACAGTAACCGTCTACCACAGCAGAGATAGAACGGCCGGAAAAGAAACTGGAGATAAAGGAACAGAGAGAAGGATAGAATCCGAAAGAAAGAAAGCAAAGACTTGTGCCAGACCCTATCGAAGGGTTTCGATATGTCTAGCGCAACAGAGAAAGTTTCACCGAAACGGCTAAGAGAGGATGACCAAGAATCAGTTTAGAGAGCAAGAAGATCGCCAGTAGAATGCCCCTTGCGGAGCCCATACTGGCAATCAGATAGAAGGTTAGAAGTGGAAAGGTGCTTTCGAATCTTCCTTTTATGGATTGATTCAAAAGCTTTAGATAGACAAGAAAGTAAAGCTATAGGGCGGTAGTTTGAGGGATTGGAACGGTTACCCTTCTTAGGCACGGGCTGTACGAAGGCGTACTTCCAGCAGGAAGGAAAGATAGATGTTGATAGGCAGAGACAAAAGAGTTTGACCAGGCAGGGTGTCAGCACGGAGGCACAGTTTTTAAGGACAATAGGAGGCACTGCATTAGGTCCATAACCTTCTGAGAGTTGAAGCCAGAGAGGGCATAGAAAACATCATTACGAAGAATCTTAATAACAGGCATAAAGGAGTCAGAGGGGGAGTGAGTAGGAGGAATATGCCCAGAATCGTCCATAGTGGAGTTGTTACAGAAAGTTTGAGCGAAGAGTTCAGCCTTAGAGATAGATGAGACGGCAGTGCTGCCGTCAGGGTTAAGGAGAGGCGGGAGAGAGGAAGAAGTGATATTGGAGGAGATATTTTTGTCTAAAAAGCCAAAAGTCTCTGGAAGAATTAGAGAAAGCAAGGTGTTGACATTTGCTATGGATAAATGAGTTTTTGGTAAGTCGAAGAAAAGATTTGGCACGATTCCAGGCGGAAATGTAGAGATCATGGTTAGCGGGAGTTCGAAGGGTCTGGTACTTTCTGTGTGCTGCCTCTCTATCTTTGACAGCACGAGAACAAGCGTGATTAAACCAAGTTTTTTTTTAGCATGGGGAGTAGAGAAAGTACGTGGAATGTATGCCTCCATTCCAGAGACAATCACCTCTGTGATGCGCTGGGCACACACAGAGGGGTCTCGCACCTGGAAGCAATAATCATTCCACGGGAAATCGGAAAAGTACATCCTCAGGTCATCCCACCGAGTTGAGGCAAAATGCCAGAAGCATCGCCTCTTCGGTGGGTCCAGAGGGTGTACAGGAGCGATAGGACAGGATACAGAAATAAGGTTGTGATCGGAGGAGCCCAACGGAGATAACATTTTGACAGAGTAAGCAGAAGGGTTTGAGGTAAGGAAGAGGACTAGTATGTTGGGCCGGTCTCCAAGACGGTCGGGAATACGTGTAGGGTGCTGAACCAAATGCTCTAGGTCGTTGAGGAGAGCAAAGTTGTAGGCTTGTTCACCAGGATAGTCAGTGCAAGAGGATGAAAGCCAAAGCTGGTGGCGAACATTGAAATCTCCTAGGATGGAGATTTCAGCTCCGGCATGTGCCGGAGTTGCAGAAACCGCTCTTGTGAATGAGGCCTTATCCTTGAGGCCTTTCATGTTCAAACGCGTGCTCCTTCACCAGACTTTTGCCGCTCGTGGGTGGGAAGCGTCAGGCTCAAGTTATTTAGTGGGGAGAAGGGAGTAAGTATTTCCAACAAAATCAAAAGGGGACTTCATGAAGAAAAGTTTGTTAGCCACCCGACATTTTCACACTGAGGTGTATCCTGTACCTATATAACCAGAAAATATTGTAGAGTCAAAAGTCGTGCTTAAAAACTTGATATGATGATAAACAGTTAAACACTAAAACAGTGGTTCTCAATTTTTTTTCAGTTATGGCACCCTGAACTTATATAAACCCTTTTGTATAAATTAATTCAATTAATTAATTAGAATTATCATCCATACTTAAATCAAAATTAACATACAGTACAGTACATCCCCAAACATATAACTCATCAGTAGAACTATTAACTTAAGAGTTATAAATGCAAACTAACATAAAAAGAAGAAAAAAAGGCATGATTCAAAATTCATGATAATCTTGTGGCACCCCCAGGCACTGTCCGTGGCACCCCAGGGTGCCGCGGCTCCCAGTTTGAGAACCTCTGCACTAATACGTACACGCGGCCAGACAGCCACGCCTGGCAGCGTCACAGCCTCATACGTGACTTTGCCCCGCTGCTGTGTGGTGCCAACTCGCTCTTTCCTCTGTTTTCCTCTGCTTTCGTGGTGTGAGGCGTTCTGTGCTTCTGTGTAACTGCTGCTGTACTGGAGGACTACAAAACCAGGAGGATTACCCTGCCTTCTACTACAGACCGCTAAGTGTTCTGATTTAGTATTTAACTTAGTTAGATAGTGATCCACAGTTACTCCTAGGACAAGTGTATTAAGCTTCCCACATCTACACTAAATTCAACATTCTTTCACGCCAACCCAGTGCTACACGGTTTTATATTGCTTTTGTGTTTTTTTTATATTGCTTTTGTGTTTTCTTCTCCTTCTATTATTAGGATACTTTACTGTGCTGTGATAATAGGACTACGTGAATCAGGCGCGCCAAGCTACGTTAATTTCTAAGTCCACACAAAACACTAGATAATCCACTTTCCGCGCAAACCTAGTGAACACAGTTATTATCTTCTTTACATAAGTGATTTCCCAGTATATTAATATTGGCCTATGTTTTGTCTTGGTGGGTAGAAATATCCGCGCCTTTTTACCCGAGACACACCCTTTTCCCCGGGGAATTGACCTGACTGCGACCTCACAGCAGCTGTGGTTTGTTTTCCTAGATACACATTTTTGACCTGACGACCTCACCGCAGCTGTTGGTTTGTTTTCCTAGATACACATTTTTGACCTGACGACCTCACCGCAGCTGCGTACTTTGTTATCGTCTTAACGCGCCTAATTGTTTCCGTCTTGCCTCGCCCATATCTTCACCATGACGTCCCTCAAGCGTTGTTCTGGGTGTGGCCTTCGCATGGCCAAGCAGTACTTTCTTTCCAAGGACGTTTGTAGGTTCTGCGTTAAGACTCAGAAGGATGATCAGAGGATCATAGAGTTAGAGAATAGGGTTACGACTCTCGCCGCCCAGGTACACTTACTGGTTAGTGCAGCAGCAACAAGCCCCGCCTCCTCCTCCTCCCCTTCCTCTTCTTCCTCGTCCTCCTCCCCCTCCTCTTCCTCTTCTTCCTCGTCCTCCTCCCCTCTAGTATTGTCTTCAACCACACAGCAGCCCCTCCCATCCTCCTCCTCCTCCTCCTCGACCATCTCCGATCTCCCCGCTTCCCACCCCTCCTTCTCCTCTTCTTCCTCCTCTTCCTCCTCCTCCTCTCCTCCTCCTTCCTCCGTCCCCCCTCTCCCCGCCCACCCTCCTCCTCCTCCTCCTCTCCCTCTTCCTCCTCCTTGTCCTCCGCCTCTTCGCTCGTCCCTCCCTCCCACACCTGTCCTTCACCTTCCCCTTCCCCCTCTTCCTCCTCCCTCTCCTCGTCCGTCCCTCCCTACCCCAGCTCAGTCTCCGTTTCTCCTACTCCTCCTTCCTCCTCCTCCTCCTCCTCCTCCCCCTCCCCTCCTCCTCCGCCTCAAATTCCTCGCCTTCCTCTTCCGTCCCCTCTCCCCTCTTCCCGCCCTCCTCCTCCTCCTCCTCTCCCTCTTTCTCCTCCTTGTCCTCCGCCTCCTCGCTCGTCCCTCCCTCCAACACCTGTCCCTTACCTTCCCTTTCCCCCTCTTCCTCCTCCCTCTCCTCGTCCGTTCCTCCCTCCACCACCTCACCCTCCCTTTCTCCTTCTTCCTCTTCCTCCTCCTCCTCCCCCTTTCCACCTTCCACCTCTTCCACAATTTCTCCTCGTTCTTCACAGCAGGTCCCTCCCCTCCCGTCCCGCTCTCCCCTCCCCCCTTCACCCACCCCTCCTGGCCCCCCTTCCGACCGTCGGGTTCTTGTTGTTGGTGATAGTCAGGTTCGTTATGTTGACAGGTATTTTTGCTCCAAGGATAAGAACAGGACGAGGGTGTGTTTCCCAGGGGCAGGGGTGGGCCATATATCAGACAGGATTGAGGCGTGTATGGCGGAAACGACGTTTCTCGTGTGCCAAGCGAGGACCTTCTCAGGCGTTTTAGAGAATTGTTAGGCAGGATACGTGACGCTGGTGGGTCACCAGTAGTGTGTGGCGTCCTGCCAAGGAGGGGCGTTGGCGATGGATGGCTGTCCAGGGCGATAGCAGTGAACAGCAGACTTGCTGAGCACTGCGAGCGCAATGGGTGGCTGTTCGTCGACAATTGGGACCTCTTCTTTGGCAACGACGCCCTCTACGCCCGTGACGGGATACACTTGACGTTCAAGGGTGTTGAGGCTCTCTCAGACTCCCTTGAGCGAGCACTTGGTACCCTGAGGGATTTTTTAGTATAGGCGAGGGGGGGAGGAGTAATGGGAGGGGACATCTAGCTCATAATATAACCAGGCAGCTTAGAAGTAATTCTAGAGGAGTAACAGAGGACGGGCTAAGAATCTTCTATACTAACAGCAGGAGCCTCAGAAACAAGATAGACTTACTAAGGGGTGAAGCTTGTTCAGAAAATTTTGACATAATAGCGATCACTGAGACATGGATAGACTTTGCTAATAGAAATTTTAGGTCAGAATTTGAAATAACGGGTTATCAGATGTTTCACAAAGACAGAAGGGGCAGAAAGGGAGGTGGAGTTGCGCTATATGTTAAAGACTCACTTAAATGTTTAGTTAACAATTCAGAATCAGTTTGGGTGGACGTTTACAAAGGGAAAGAAAAAACTAACTCTAGGAGTTATATACAGGCCACCCAACCTTAACAGGCAGGACACGAGTATATTACTACAGGAGATTGGCAGGGCGAGTATGGGTAGAAATGTCTGCGTAATGGGGGACTTTAATTATAGGAATATAGACTGGGAAGATCTAGTGGGTGACCTGGAAGCCGAGGACTTTCTTGAAGTTATACAAGATAATTTCCTTAAGCAGGTAGTTACTGAGCCTACCAGAGGAGATAACATATTAGACTTAGTCCTAACCAATAATGGGAACTTGCTACGTGAGTTGGAGGTGGGCGGAGAGTTAGGAAATAGTGACCACAGAACGGTTCGTTTTAGGTTAGACTGGGCGGTAACCCGTGATCCAAACCCAGTGTTAGTGCCAGATTTTAGAAGAGCAAACTACGAGGGGCTTCGAAGACATCTTGAAGGGGTAAACTGGGATAATTTAGGGATTCATGAGGGCCAGAACTGCGGATTGGAGAGCCAGGAGAACCAGGTAGAAATGTCTTACAATAATTTAGTTAGAGTAATAGTAGAGGGGCAAGAACAGCATATACCACAGCGAACACTTAGAAAAGAAAACAATGATCCTAAGTGGATGACTCGTGGACTAAAACACGAGATTGGGTTAAAGAAGGGAATTTATCAGAAAATAAAGAATGGGGAAACACATCTCAGGGGCCGGTACGTCGAACTATCTAGATTAGTTAAGAAAAACACCAGGATAGCAAAAAAGAACTATGAAATCAAAGTAGCAAATGAGGCGAAAAGTAATCCTAAGGGCTTCTTTCAGATGTATAGAACAAAAACACGGGAGAAAATTGGACCGCTGAAATCAAACACAGGGGAGCTAGAAGAAAATTACGAAAATATGAGCACATTGTTGAACGACTACTTCCTTTCAGTATTCACACAGGAGGATCGAACGACTATACCGGAAAGAGTTCAGGTGTACGAGGGCGGGGATTGCGATAAATTGAGGGATATAATCATTACCAGGCAAGTAGTTCAGGATGAGATAGATAAGCTTAAGAAGAACAAGTCGCCAGGTCCTGACGGGATATTTCCGAGGTTATTAAAGGAGCTAGGTGATATAATCAGTGACCCACTAACCGACATCTTTAAGATGTCGGTTAATACTAGCTATGTGCCGAGCCTATGGAAAGTAGCTAATGTGACGCCGATTTTTAAAAAGGGGGACAGGTCAGTTGCTTCAAACTATCGCCCAATTAGCTTAACATCGGTTATAGGGAAGATGCTGGAGTCCATAATAGCCAGGAACATTCGGGAGCATTTAGAGAAACATAGCTTAATTCACGACTCGCAGCATGGGTTCACAAAAGGTAGGTCATGCCTCACCAATCTCTTGTCCTTCTACAATAAAGTATTTGAGGCGGTTGACAGAGATGAAAATTATGATGTAATCTATCTTGATTTTAGTAAAGCGTTTGACAAAGTTCCTCACCAACGACTGTTGCTTAAATTACAGGCTCACGGAGTAGAGGGTAAAGTTTTGAACTGGGTCAAGGCGTGGCTTAGCAATAGGAAGCAAAGAGTGCAAATCAATGGTAAAAGATCTGACTGGGGATGTGTTACGAGTGGGGTCCCACAAGGTTCGGTATTAGGTCCACTTTTGTTTATTATTTATATCAATGACTTAGACACAGGAATTAGTAGTGATGTTAGTAAATTTGCAGATGATACCAAGATCGGTAGAGTAATTGAGTCGGATCAGGACGCTAGTATTCTCCAAGGTGAACTCAACAGATTATATGACTGGGCGGATAAATGGCAGATGGAGTTCAATGTAGGGAAGTGCAGTATTCTGAGTGTAGGTAGGAACAACCCCTCACATAACTATTGCTTAAATGACACTCTCATAAGCAGGTCTGGGTGCGATAGGATTTAGGGTCTTAGTGAGCTCTGATCTCCGTCCAAGGGCACAATGCATTCAAGCTAGAAATCGAGCTAATAGGGTACTGGGATTTATTTCAAGGAGCGTAAGCAACAGAAGCCCTGAAGTCTTCCTCAAACTATATTTAGCATTAGTTAGACCTCATCTTGACTATGCGGTTCAGTTCTGGTCACCCTACTATAGAATGGATATCAAAATGTTAGAATCGGTGCAGAGGAGGATGACTAAGATGATTCAGGGGTTGAGAAACTTGCCATACGAGGAAAGACTCAAACAGTTAAACTTGCATTCTCTAGAAAGGCGAAGGGTGCGTGGAGACATGATCGAGGTTTATAAATGGATGAAGGGCTTTAATAAGGGAGACATTCATAAGGTTTTGTTGGTAAGAGAACCGGGTAGGACACGAAGTAACGGGTTTAAACTGGATAAATTCAGATTCAACAGGGACATAGGCAAAAATTGGTTTACTAATAGGGTGGTGGATGAGTGGAATAGGCTTAGCAGTCATGTGGTGAGTGCCAATACAATTGTCACATTCAAAAATAGACTAGATAAATTCATGGACAGCGATATTAGGTGGGGTTAGATACACGGGAGCTTAGGGTCAAAGGAGCTGCCTCGTTCAGGCCTACCGGCCTCTTGCAGACTCCTGCGTTCTTATGTTCTTATGTTCCTAACAAAATTTTAAGGTTCCTTCACCCTACTTTGTAGCCACACGAACGATGAAAATGAAATGGCTACAATCCTAAATAACTTTTTCGCATCCGTATTTACCGACGAAGATTGTTTATCACCTCAACCGCCGGAGGTTAGAAGGGCCGAAAAGATGTTAAGTGGCGTGCTCGTCGTAGAAAGTGACATTTTACGCACAATTGAAAAGATTAAAGTAAGCAAAGCTCCTGGTCCAGACAAAATTACCCCTAAGGTCTTAAAAGAAATCAAACATCAAATTTGTAAACCGCTCTCCATCATATTCAATAAATCTTTAACAGCTGGAAAAGTTCCGTCGGATTGGAAACTTGCAAATGTCACACCAATTTTCAAAAAGGGGGACAAGTCTCATCCAGGAAACTATCGACCAATTAGCCTGACATCTATTGTTTGTAAGTTAATGGAGACTATCATTCGCGACAATATGGTGAAATTCTTCGAAGAAAATAATATAATAAATAATTCGCAACATGGCTTCCGTAGTAAACGTTCGTGTTTGACTAACTTACTTGATTTTTTTCACTATATTTTTGAGGTGTTCGATGAAAGCAGATCAGTAGATATCATATATCTGGATTTTCAAAAGGCATTTGATAAGGTCCCCCACCAACGATTGCTCAGCAAACTACTGGCGCACGGTATCTCGGGTAACATTCACAATTGGCTTGCGGACTGGCTCTCTGAGCGGAAACAGAGAGTAGTTCTAAACGGTGTTATATCTAACTGGCTCGATGTCAAAAGCGGCGTACCTCAAGGATCAGTGCTTGGCCCCATGCTCTTCTTAATTTATGTTAATGATATCGATGATGGACTCACTTGCAAAGTATCAAAATTTGCTGATGACACAAAAATTGCTAGTAAAGTAACTGCGACACTCGACGAAGAAACTTTACAATCAGATATAGATCGACTTGCACGTTGGGCCAATCAATGGCAAATGAAATTTAACATTGACAAATGTAAAGTGTTGCACATCGGAAATAATAACAATCGCGTTCGGTACGTAATGAATGGCCAACAACTTTCTGCAGTTAGTAAAGAAAAGGATCTTGGAATCACTATATCAAGCGATTTAAAGCCCGGTCAGCATTGTTCAGAGGTAGTTAAAACTGCAAACAAATTGGTTGGCTTGATCGGACGAGTCTTTAATAATAAATCGGAAAAAGTAATATTAAAACTGTATAATTCGTTGGTTCGACCCCGTCTAGAGTACTGTATACAGTTTTGGTCTCCCTACTACAGAAAAGACATAGAAAAGTTGGAACGGGTCCAACGAAGAGTAACAAAGATGATTCCTGGGTTGAGAAATTTGTCATATGAACAAAGGCTTAAAGAAGTAAATTTATTCAGCCTATCAAAACGAAGAATGCGAGGCGATCTAATAGAAGTGTTTAAAATGTTTAAAGGATTCAGTGATATTAATGCGGAAGATTACTTTACAATTGATCGATCAAATAGAACAAGAAGAAATCACAATTTGAAAATAAGTGGTAAAAGATTCTCGTCGCACGAAGCTAAACACTTCTTCTTCAATCGAGTTGTTAATGTTTGGAACTCTCTACCTTGTGATGTCGTTGATAGTACAACAGTTACGGCCTTCAAGAATAGATTAGACAAGTGTTTTGAATCCAACCAGCAACTAAGATATTACTCATTGTCGTAATAACGTTAAGTTCTTTCGAATACTGGTGTCCTTGTCCGCTTTTATCGCCCGGTTAGTGGTAGCAGTAATGGTAGTTCTTTCCTCTTTCCTACATAAATTCCATGCAGTTTTTCCATGCTGCATGGTTCTTTTTCCTTACCTGCCAGCTTTGGCTGGAGGGATGGGGGGGTGGGGAGGAGCCTTCGCCTTTGCTGTCCTTCTTCTTCCACCTTTGATTAGATAGTTAGTGTAGCTTGTCACAAACAACCTCGTAAGGACCAGCAGGTCTGCTGTTGTTTGTTCTTCCTTTGTGTTCCTTTGTGTACTGTATGTCATAGTACCAGTGTGGTGCCGCGGTCATGTTTGTCCTGAGCCTCTAATGTCATCTTCTGGTGTGTTATGTACACATTTTGCCACACACGTCATCGCCATAACCAAGCACACGGCACACACACACCGCCACAACGCACAGCCCCCATGCAGCCCTCGCCTCCATCCTGCGGGCCCCGGTGCACACAGCCCCAGCAGTCCTGTATCTTAAGATCCATGTACTAAAAGGTTGCCAGAGAACTATACCTTACAGCAGCAGGCGTTCACAATTACAGCCTCCAGGCACCAGTGTGCACGGTGCAGCGCTCAGGCCTCCATGGCATGGCGCGGCGGCCATACTGACTTGTTACATGCCTATTATTTATATATATATATATATATATATATATATATATATATATATATATATATATATATATATATATATACATATATATAAATATATATATATATATATATATATATATATATATACATATATATATATATATATATATATATATATATATATATATATATATATATATATATATATATATATATATATATATATATATATATATATATATATATATATATTATATCTATATATATATATATATATATATATATATATATATATATATATATATATATATATATTTTTTTTTTTTACAACAAAGGAGGCAGGTCAAGGGCACACAAAAAAAGAAAACAATAATAAAAAAAAGCCCGCTACTTGCTGCTCCTAAAAAAAGAAACAAAAGAGGTGGCCGAAAGCAAGATCAAATACGGGAGGAGAGGTGTCCTGATACCCTCCTCTTGAAAGAGTTCAAGTCGTAGGCAGGAGGAAATACAGATGAAGGAAGATTGTTACAGAGTTTACCAGCGTGAGGGATGAAAGAGTGAAGATGCTGGTTAACTCTTGCATAAGGGGTTTGGACAGTATAGGGATAAGCATGAGTAGAAAGTCTAGTGCAGCGGGGCCGCGGGAGGGGGGAGGCATGCAGTTAGCAAGTTCAGAAGAGCAGTCAGCGTGGAAACATCGATAGAAGATAGAGAGAGGGGCAACATTGCGGCGGAATTTAAGAGGTAGAAGACTATCAGTATGAGGAGGAGAGCTGATGAGACGAAGAGCCTTAGCCTCCACTCTGTCCAGAAGAGCTATGTGAGTTGAGTCCCCCCACACATGAGATGCACACTCCATACGAGGGCGGACAAGGCCCCTGTATATGGAGAGCAACTGTGCAGGGGAGAAGAACTGGCGGAGACGGTACAGAACGCCCAGCCTCAAGGAAGCTGATTTAGTAAGAGATGAGATATGAAGTTTCCAGTTGAGATTTTGAGTTAAGGATAGACCGAGGATGTTTAGTGTTGAGGAAGGTGATAGCTGGGTGTTGTCAAAGAATAGGGGATAGTTGTTTGGAAGATTGTGTCGAGTGGATAGGTGGAGAAACTGTGTTTTTGAGGCGTTGAAGGACACCAGGTTCCTCTTGCCCCAATCGGAAATAATAGTAAGGTCTGAGGCTAAGCGTTCTGCAGCCTCCAGCCTTGAGTCGTTAAGTTCCTGTAGGGTGGGTCTTCTATTAAAAGAAGTTGAGTAATGCAGAGTGGAATCATCGGCATAGGAATGGATAGGACAGTTCGTTTTGGAAAGATCATCAATGAACAACAGAAAAAGAGTGGGAGATAGGACAGAACCCTGTGGGACACCACTGTTAATAGATTTAAGGGAAGAACAGTGACCGTCTACCACGGCAGAAATAGAACGGTCAGAAAGGAAACTGGAGATAAAGGTACAGAGAGAAGGATAGAAACCGTAGAAGGGTAGTTTGGAAAGCAAAGATTTGTGCCAGACCCTATCAAAAGCTTTAGATATGTCCAGCGCAATAGCAAAGGTTTCACCGAAACGGCTAAGAGAGGATGACCAAGAGTCAGTTAAGAAGGCTAGGAGATCACCAGTAGAACGCCCCTTGCGGAACCCATACTGGCGATCAGATAGAAGGTCAGAAGTGGAAAGGTGCTTTTGAATCTTTCGGTTAAGGATTGATTCAAAAGCTTTAGAAGATAGACAATAAAGTAAAGCTATAGGACGGTAGTTTAAGGGATTGGAGCGGTCACCCTTCTTAGGCACAGGCTGTATGAAGGCATACTTCCAGCAAGAAGGAAAGGTAGATGTTGACAGGCAGAAGCGAAAGAGTTTGACCAGGCAGGGTGACAGCACGGAGGCAGATATCTATATATATATATATATATATATATATATATATATATATATATATATATATATATATATATATATATATATATATATATATATATATATGCCACCAGGAAGATAGTAATAGGCAATCAACGTAAAAATATATATATATATATATATATATATATATATATATATATATATATATATATATATATATCTATATATTTTTTTTCGTTGATTGCCTATTGGGTAGGCATCTTCCCGGTGGGGCCTGATGGTCGGCCCAAGGCTTCTTCCAGGTGGGGCCTGATGGTCGGCCCAAGGCTTCTTCCAGGTGGGGCCTGATGGTCGGCCCAGCCCGTTCTGGCGCAGGCGAGTGTTTATAGTGGCGCCATCTTGCATTGGCTCATGCTGCCCCCCGGAACTCGTTCTTGATTCGCTTGGACGGCTTCCTCTAGAGTCCGGGTTGATGGGTGGTCTTCAGGACATCATGTGGGTAGTTTTAAGCCACTCGGCGGTGACTGAAAAATCCGAGTGGTAGCGTGGGGATTCGAACCCGCGTCGTCCATCACGCGGTGAATGTGGGCCCAGTACGCTACCATATATATATATATATATATATATATATATATATATATATATATATATATATATATATATATATATATATATATATATATATATATATATATATATATATATATATATATATATATATATATATATATATATATATATATATATATATATATTCTCTTTTAAGCATACGAGATTGAATGAAACTGCTGTTTCTGCATTATTCAGCTTCTGCTGCGTTTTTTCTATTAGTCTTATCAACTCTCTTTTGACGGTGTCTAAAGCCCCGAGGAGCTGTCCAAAAGTTGGGTTGTTGGTTGCAACGTTTCGTTCCTGCCTAGGGAACATCTTCAGGCTGAATGGAGCTGGGTCGTCTGGGTTGCTCCTTTTATATGCGCGTTCTGGCTTGTGATTGGCCGGTGTGGCGTGTACAAGTAGCGCGGTAAATGCTGCGCGGCGTCCCTCGCTGCGCAGGTGCCTAGGTGTTGTTTTTTCTGCTACTTCTCTTCTGCGTTGGTAAGATTTGCAGATCTTGGGCTTGAGTGTTCATCGTTGGCCCTAGATCTTCAATGTAGAGGGCTTCCAGGAACAACAGTCGGCGTTGGTCAGTTTCCTTGTTAAGTATTTTCGTTAAATCTTCTAGGTGGCTGCGTGCTAAGGTTTCCTTGTGCTTGACTGTGTAATGGTTCTTGATAGCACCATTTTGTAGGTGGCATGTTAAGCGCCTAGTCAGTTTTGTCTGTGTCATCCCGATGTATGTATGAGGCCCACTGTCCTCAATAGCGCAGGTGTGCTCGTAGATGACATGGTCTTCCTGAAGAGGTGCCGGTGGTGGTGTTTGGCGGTTCTTGATTAGTAGGTTTTCTGTTTTAGAGGTCTTTTAGTAGATGATGAGTGATATGGTTTGGTCTGCGTTTGTTGCTTTCACATTCTTGTGGATGATATCTTTGATCACTCTTTCATCTGTCTTATACTCGGTGGACATGTAGTTCCTGTAGTAGAGATTGATGTTGTTTTGGTTTGTAGAGGTGGTTGCAGCGTTGTACCATTTCTCTAGGGCGCAGTTGATGGCTTGGGTCACTTCACATATATATATATATATATATATATATATATATATATATATATATATATATATATGGATATATATATGGATATATATATGGATATATATATATATATATATATATATATATATATATATATATATATATATATATATATATATATATATATATATATATATATCAACACCTTGTTTCTTCTAATTATTCCCATGACTTCTGGCATCTAGCCAAAAATATATCCTCTAATTTCACTTCTTCCTCTTTTCCTCCTCTCCTTAACCTTGACGGCAGCACTGCCGTCTCATCTGTCTCTAAAGCTGAACTCTTCGCTCAAACTTTCTGTAAGAACTCCACCCTGGACGATTCTGGGCATATTCCTCCTACTCATCCCCACTCTGACTCCTTTATGTCTATTATTAAGATTCTTCCAAATGATGTTTTCTATGCCCTCTCTGGCCTTAACTCTCAGAAGGCTTATGGACCTGATGGAGTGCCTCCTATTGTCCTTAAAAACTGTGCTTCCGTGCTGACACCATGCCTGGTCAAACTCTTTCGTCTCTGCCTATCAACATCTATCTTTCCTGCCTGCCGGGAGTATGCCTTTGTACAGCCTGTGACTAAGAGGGGTGATCGTTCCAATCCCTCAAACTACCGCCCTATAGCTTTACTTTCCTGTCTATCTAAAGCTTTTGAATCAATCCTTAACCGGAAGATTCAAAAGCACCTTTATACTTCTAACCTTCTATCTGATCGCCAGTATGGATTCCGCAAGGGGCGTTCTACTGGCGATCTTCTTGCTCTCTTAACTGACTCTTGGTCATCCTCTCTTAGCCGTTTCGGTGAAACTTTCTCTGTTGCTCTAGACATATCGAAAGCCTTCGATAGAGTCTGGCACCAGTCTTTGCTTGCTAAACTGCCCTCTTTCGGATTCTATCCCTCTCTCTGTTCCTTTATCTCCAGTTTCCTTTCCGGCTGTTCTATCTCTGCGGTGGTAGACGGTCACTCCTCTTCCCTTAAACCTATCAATAGTGGTGTTCCACAGGGCTCTGTCCTATCACCCACTCTCTTCCTGTTATTCATGAATGATTTTTCCATAACAAACTGTCCTGTCCATCCATACCCCGACGACTCCACTCTGCATTATTCAGCTTCTTTCAATAGAAGACCATCACAACACGAAGTACACGACTCCAGACTGGAGGCTATAGAACGCTTAACCTCAGACCTTGCTATCATTTCCGATTGAGGCAGAAGGAACCTTGTGTCCTTCAATGCCTCAAAAACTCATTTTCTCCACATATCAACTCGACACAATCTTCCAAACACCTATCCACTATTCTTCGACAACACTCAGCTGTCACCTCTTTCAACACTAAACATTCTAGGTCTATCCTTAACTCAAAATCTCAACTGGAAACTTCATGTCTCCTCTCTCGCTAAATCAGCTTCCTCGAGGTTGGGCGTTCTGTATCGTCTCCGCCAGTTCTTCTCCCCCGCACAGTTGCTATCCATATACAGGGGCCTTGTCCGCCCTCGGTGTTTGTGTGTCATGGCGGCTATGTAAGCAGAGAGGCAGATCGGCTCCAAGTAAGACTGCCAATACTACGGACATTAGAGGCCTGATGATTAACAGAGTATATCATAAGGTGTATGAGTGGTCGGGGGTTGGGCGTAGCCAGTGAGTAGCACATGAGATGTTGTAGACAGTTTGACAGAAAAGTGAACACCCTCCAAGCTACCACCCTCCCTCGACCGTCAAGGTCTAGTTGGTATGATAACGCAGAGTCCGACTATAACAGCCATACAGCCATGACTAGAACAATTGCAGAGCTGCGAACAATGCAGCGAGCCCAGCTCAACAAAATCAATAAAGAGGCATTGATCGAGAGCATACTAGCATCGGAGGAGGATGTTGAGTCACAGCTGCGCAGAGAACTGACAAAAATCACGTCAGAACTAGCATTGCTGAGACAAGATATAACGTCGCCAGATAGCATCATCAACCAAAAACTATCCACCATGCAAACCCAGATAGACCAGCAGGCCAGTGTTATAAAGCACCAGCAACAGTTTCTGGAGGCGGTGGATAAACGTGAACGGGAGACGAAGTTAGTGATCCTTGGGGTTCGTGATGAGGAGGAGGCGTTAGATGAAGCGACGTCCGACACCGAGAAATTAAGGAAGGTATGGAGTGCGATCGGCGAGAACACGAGGATCCGTGGGCATCGCAGGCTTGGGAGGCGCGATGGCAACGTCAACAGAAAAAGGCCCATTCTTGTTGAAGTTGAATCCAGGGAAGCTCGTGACGGTGTCCTGAGGAAAGCATCTAAGTTAAAGGAAGGAGGAGCAGCATATCAGCGAATCTACATCAAGAAGGATGTCCACCCCAGCGTCCGTAACGAGTGGAAGAGGTTAAGGGAGGCAGAAAACTTGGAGGAGAACCGGCCAGAGAACGTTGGGTGTGCGATTAGATTAGACCCGAGAGAAAGAAAATTATATCGTGACGATGTAGTTATTGATGGCTGGAATGCTTCGTATTTTTAAGTAGACCACAAATGTACGACTTGAAAATTGTATCATGGAATATTAATGGAGTTAGTACAACATTAGAAAAGATCTGTGTAAGTAACTTTTTATATCAATGTGATGTGATTGGACTTAACGAGGTAAAGACGAACTCCCGCATCTCCCTCCCTGGGTACGTGTCCTACAAGAGCAGTGTCAGTGGCGGCGGGCGGCGGGGCGGCACGGTAGTGCTGGTCCGCCGTGCCCTGCACCCCGCGGTGCTGGCGGTGGATACCAGTGCTGCTGACCAGGTGTGGCTGCGCCTTCATTGCCTGCCGGGCGTGCTGTTGGGATTTGTGTACGTGCCGCCCCCTGACTCGCCCTACTTCAGCCCAACACAGCTTGGTGCTGTGCAGGAAAGGATCAAGTCTGCCAGGCCGGGTACTAAGTTTGTGATCATGGGCGACATGAATACCAGGTTCGGTGAGAGTGTCCGTGCCCTGCCCTGGACACTCAATGCTCCCAACGCACACCTGTACACCTACCCACACATCCCTGATCCTATAAGGAATGCCAACGATAACGCAAGGACTCTCGCCACTCTATGCTCAGACGAGAAACTCATTGTTATCAATATTCTCAAGACACCCACGCAATACTTCCCGAGTAAATTGACTTTCAAGAAAACAACAGAGTGGAAATCTGAGTTGGACGTATGTATTGCTTCAACCTGTGAGGTTCAGTGTTTGAGTGAGTTTTGTGTGTGGCAAGACATGTCCTTACCGTCTGACCACGCTCTTATATCTGTGTCTGTGTCTCCCCCGAGTGTCAACGTTACGGACCTGTGTGTCCGCGCGCAGCACCTGGGTAACCACGCTACAATGTACACTAGATCAAATAATGCCTTGGTTAACCGACCTACGAAATTTTGTGATGTAAATGTTGAAGAATTTCATACCGTGCTCACCCAGCGTGATGTGCCTGTGTTGAGTGCTGATGGCCATGTTGACAGATATGCCGATGAAATCGCGAATACGCAATACGGATGCAGTAAAACAAGTTATAATGATAATCATGGTAACGTTGTGGATGCAATGACAAACAGATGGGACAGACTGCTCCGTGATAATGACGATAAGCGTGTATTTTTTTTTTTTTACAACAAAGGAGGCAGCTCAAGGGCACACAAAAAAAGAAAACAATAATAAAAAAAAAGCCCGCTACTCGCTGCTCCTAAAAAAAGAAACAAAAGAGGTGGCCGAAAGGAAGATCAAATACGGGAGGAGAGGTGTCCTGATACCCTCCTCTTGAAAGAGTTCAATTCGTAGGCAGGAGGAAATACAGATGAAGGAAGATTGTTCCAGAGTTTAGCAGCGTGAGGGATGAAAGAGTGAAGATGCTGGTTAACTCTTGCATAAGGGGTTTGGACAGTATAGGGATGAGCATGAGTAGAAAGTCGAGTGCAGCGGGGCCGCGGGAGGGGGGGAGGCATGCAGTTAGCAAGTTCAGAAGAGCAGTCAGCGTGGAAATATCGATAGAAGATAGAAAGAGAGGCAACATTGCGGCGGAATTTAAGAGGTAGAAGACTATCAGTGTGAGGAGGAGAGCTGATGAGACGAAGAGCCTTAGCCTCCACTCTGTCCAGAAGAGCTGTGTGAGTGGAGCCCCCCCCCACATGAGATGCATACTCCATACGAGGGCGGACAAGGCCCCTGTATATGGACAGCAGCTGTGCAGTGGAGAAGAACTGGCGGAGACGGTACAGAACGCCCAGCCTCAAGGAAGCTGATTTAGTAAGAGATGAGATATGTAGTTTCCAGTTGAGATTTTGAGTTAAGGATAGACCGAGGATGTTTAGTGTTGAGGAAGGTGATAGCTGGGTGTTGTCAAAGAATAGGGGATAGTTGTTTGGAAGATTGTGTCGAGTGGATAGGTGGAGAAACTGTGTTTTTGAGGCGTTGAAGGACACCAGGTTCTTCTTGCCCCAATCGGAAATAATAGTAAGGTCTGAGGCTAAGCGTTCTGCAGCCTCCAGCCTTGAGTCGTTAAGTTCCTGAAGGGTGGGTCTTCTATTAAAAAAAGTTGAATAATGCAGAGTGGAATCATCGGCGTAGGAATGGATAGGACAGTTCGTTTTGGAAAGAAGATCATCAATGAACAACAGAAAAAGAGTGGGAGATAGGACAGAACCCTGTGGGACACCACTGTTAATAGATTTAGGGGAAGAACAGTGACCGTCTACCATGGCAGAAATAGAACGGTCAGAAAGCTATTGACTGGAGAGGAGAATACAGAGAGACCAATGATAACAGCAGGTGTCCAGATGATGAAGAGTTTAAATTATTTTTTGAAGAGTTGTTAAACCCCCCTGATGTGACTGATCTTGATGTTGATGCTTTCAACACTCCTGTGACAATTCCTATTTTAGACAGTGAAATATCAGTGGTTGAGGTGGAACACAGCATAAATAAACTCAAAGTAGACAAGGCGAGCGGCCAGGATGGTTTGTGTCCAGGGATTTTTAAAGTATTACCGATGCAGTGGCTTTTATCAATCACTACTTTATTCAATACTATTTTTATCTCAGGCAGTTACCCGTCATCGTGGCGTCTGGCAAGACTATTTACAATTTTCAAGCGTGGTGACCCACTACTCCCAAGTAATTATCGCGGCATTAATGTGATGAACATAATGGTAAAAATATATGACATGGTGCTGTGTAACCGATTGATGCAGTGGTTTTCCCCGTATAAAGAGCAGGCTGGCAGCTAGCCCAAGCGAGGATGCATTGAACACATTGTGACGTTAAGAATATTGCTTGACATTGCTAGAAGAAAGAAATTTTCGTTATTTGTGACAATTGTAGATTTCTCACAGGCGTACGACCGTGTCCCGCGTGCTACACTGATGGGCGTGTTACGGCGTCTGGGGTGTGGTGCGGTAATGCTGCTGCTCTGGTCGCCATGTACCGCGTCACCCACAGCGTCCTTGGCGCGGCTGTCCTCACCGCCACCTTGGGTGTGCGTCAGGGCTCCCCCACCTCTTGCATTTTGTTTGTTTTGTTTATTAATGATTTGGTCAAGCTATTAAAAGAGAATTGCGGGCGGGACGGCTTTCTGTTGTGGCTGCACACGTTGGTGCTGATGGATGACACTGTCTCGCTCTCCACGTCAAGGGAAACCATGCACCATAAGCTTTCCATACTGTCAGTATTGCAGTGAATATGGTATGAAAGTAAATATTAAGAAAACAAAGTTTTTTGCTGTTAACGTGAATTATGATGAGCGCGGGACGTTAAGTGTGGGCGACGTGTCAGTGGAATGGTGTGACCGCTATACGTACTTGGGAAGTGTATTCACCAGCGACGGGTCCGTCTCATCAGCTATTGCTGCCCACGCACAGACGCGAATGTGCCATATTTTAAAGTTCGCCTCATTTGTAAAGAAGAACAACGATACCCCGTTTTATGTAAAGAAACGAGTGTTTGATGCCGCGCTGATGTCGACCGTACTCTATGGGTGTGAGTCGTGGTTGAATGGTGATCTAAAGCCAGTTGTAAAACTATATAACTGGGGTATCAAACAACTATTGGGTGTGCGTATGACAACCTGCAATGACCTATGTTATTTAGAACTAGGACTGCCACTCCTACGAGCCCTTGTTATTGGTAGACAACGTAAATTTTTCCGGTGCATGTGGAGGGAGCGGCGATAAATAAATGACGACCCATGGTCACACGCAGTAAGACTCGCGATGGAAGCCAATGTACCAACAGGCAGGTTTATTTCTGATCTTATTTCTCAAGAAATGGATGATGTTGGTGAGGCGATTAGTGCCCTAAAAGAATCTGTTGCAGCATGTAATTCTTCTAGAAGAACGACATATGTATCCCTAAATCCTGATTTTACTGTCCACAACTTATATTTGACACGAAGGTTTTTTAATGATTTACATAGAACATCGTTTACAAAGTTACGTGTGTGCGGGCATGATTTAGCTGTGGAGACTGGTCGGTGGAATAGGCGAGGCAGGGGGCGCCTTCCCCTGGAAGAGCGGCTTTGCCCGTGTGGGGAGGTGCAGACTGAACTACACGTGGTGGAGTCTTGCGCCCTCACACAGCCATTGCGAGAACACCACCACTTTGCAACATGGCAAGAACTTATGACAAAAGATGCACATGTCGCAGCAAGAATTGTTCATTTCTTACTTTCTACATATCATTGATGCCATTCGGCCTCAAAACCGCACCCATTACTTTTCAGAGGATGATCAACACATTGTTCTCAGATATGATAGGCAAAGAAGTCTATGCATATTTAGATGATTTAATCATCTGCAGCAAGGATGGCGCCAGTCACCTAGCTAAACTAGAAGCGGTTCTGCTTAAACTCAGAGGCGCTGGCCTTAAGGCCAAGCTGACTAAATGTGAATTTTTAAAGGCTAAAATCACCTTTTTAGGCCACACTGTTGATGGAGATGGTATCCACACGATGGACGATAAAATATCGGCCATAAAGAATTTTCCGCAACCCCAAACCGTAGAAAACGTTCGGTCTTTCCTTGGGTTGTCCGGCTACTATAAGCCTTTCATACAAGGTTTTGCCAAAATCGCTTCGCCTCTAACGCAACTTTTAAAGAAAGAGGTACCTTTTCATTGGAATGCCCCACAACACAAGAGTTTTACAGACTTGAAGTCAGCGTTAATCAACGCTCCAGCCTTGGCATTCCCGGACTACAACGTCCCTTTTACACTTTTTACAGATGCCTCAGCCCTGGGTCTTGGTGCTGTTTTGATACAACCGGACGCTCGCGGTAAAAATCGCGCTATTGCGTACGCAAGTCGTACTTTAAACCAGGCTGAGTCGAACTATTCAGTGACCCACCAGGAAACCCTAGCGGTTGTTTGGGCTCTTAAACATTTTAGGGATATTATCCTTGGCTATCCTATCACTGTCTTTACGGACCACGCCCCAGTCATCGAGCTTTTTAAGGGTAGGAACCTCACCGGTCGACTCGCACGGTAGTACCTGACTATCCAGGAGTGTGGGCCAATCTTTAAGTATTTACCTGGCCGCGCGAATGTCGTCGCGGATTCACTGTCTAGGAACGTACCTGTTGGCTCAGTGGCAGAAGCGCCTACTGAAATTCAAAATTTCAGTCTAAAGGATTTAGCAGCAGCCCAGCGTCGCCATGACGTTTGGGGAAAAGTAATATACGCTCTGGAGTCGGGTGATGAAACAAGTCTCCCGCCACTACCTGTGTCTTTTTCACAATTTTTCTTGTCACAGGACGGTGTCCTGTGCCGCTACTGGCCCCGCAAAAAGGAGTCTGTCGCACAGTTTGTGATACCGGAGTGTTATGTACCGGCGGTGCTGAACTTAATTCATGACGCGGTCATTGCTGGTCACCCGGGGAGGGAGCGCACACTAACTTCGGCCCGAGCGGTCTATTTTTGGCCAACTATGCGTGTAGATATTGACGCGTATTTGGCTAAGTGTGTCAAGTGTGCCCAACATAAAGGGACGGTGCCTCGGCCTGCGCCGATCCTAGAATACCCGCCCTCTGCCCGGCCTTGGGATGTAGTTTCTATTGACTTGCTACAGTTTCCCGCCAGTCACCAGGGCTCTAGGTACCTCTTAGTTTGTGTAGATCACTTGTCTCGGTATGTTGTTTTAGCCCCGGTGAAAGATAAATCTGCTAAGGCCATTGCTCATGCCCTAATAACTCATCTCATTTGTCCGTATTCCACACCTAGGGTGTTGTTAAGTGATAATGGAACCGAGTTTCGAAATCAACTTTTAGCAGAAATATGCAAACAGTTTGCCATTACACAATCTTTTACAGTCAGTTATCACCCAGCCAGCAACGGCCTTGTTGAGCGCGCGAATAGGAAGATTTTAGATGTCTTGCGCCCGGTCGTTAGCGGACTTCAGCATACCTGGGAGGACTGGCTAGCATATGTTGCAGCAAGCATAAACAGCCGTGTTTGTGAGTCAACGGATCAATCTCCCCACTACATAATTTTTGGGGTTGAGAAGAGACTCCCGTATGACCTGCTTAGTAGTTCTCATTCACCTGTATATAATGTAGATGATTATTCTAAGGTTCAACTCATGGTTTTCACAGATATTCATAGAGAAGTCAGAAAGAGACTACAGGCTACATCTGAGGCTATGTGCTTGTAGCAACACAAGCAAGGAAACAGGGGCGGCACGCCCCTGTTTCCTTGAAAGTGGGTGACTTTGTTATGATTCGAGTCCCAGAGAGACATTCGAAGTTGTCCCCTAAATTCGTGGGCCCACACCAGATAGTTAGGCAACTAGGTGGTCACAAATTTGAGCTTTATGACCTCATTTTTAATTCATATGAAATTGTGCATAGTGATCGCCTCAAAAAGACAGACGCCCAGCCTGAGGTCATCGATTCGACTTTAGTTGAACCAGCGAGAACCGCCTGTTTGCCTCAGCCTGACGATGCCTTGTCTATCTTTCCAACACACGACTATAACCTGCCTCCTCCCAATTACTAATTTATTTGGTTCCTGAGCTTTTGCCTGCAACTTTTTCATGCGAGAGGGGAGTGCTTGAGTAGTACTTTTCACTCTTACTCACTATTTTCTTTTTATTGCTGAGTTGATGCAGGGCAGTCAGTCTCCTTAGTTGTTGGGACCGTAATAGTCGAGGGTGTAGACTACCATAGGGATAGGTACTTTTAACCTTGAACCTCATGTGCTTCTGCTTGAAACAGACATTTTTCTCTGCAAAGACAGACTTAACCACACCTGGGCAGATGCTGTCCCTAACTTTTATTGTATCCAGCATGTGAATACCTTTCAGCTTTGGAAGTACGCAGACAAGTCTTACTTACTTACCTTTTCCTTGACATACCACTGTTAACCGTTACGGGAATTATTTTTGACATCATTGATGTCAGTCATCCACGTTCGTTCCGGTAGGCGGATAGGTGGAAATTTGTCTTTTGAATTTGATGTTTATTAATGCTGGAATTACTTTAACTATTTGTGCTGGATTTATATATTTTAGTGAGATTTATTACAACGGTGATTTCACAACTTGGTGACAGGATTTTCTTTTATAGTGCTGTAGACCTGAAAAACGGAGTATCAGGAGTTAGTGGTGCTAACCCAGTCAGATGCTTCTAAAGCTCTAGAGAGTTGTCTCTATCATCACTTCGTCCCTAAATCACTTTTCCACTGGAGGTTCTCCGGATTTCGCTACTACTTTTTCACACTACCAGTGTTTGTGACAGTGGTCTGTCCTGAAGGTTCAACTTATAGAGAGGTTGCAGGTCACCTGGCGGTACGGGTGGCTTGTTCCCTACGTTCTGTCAATTTGACGACCTTTCCGGAGAAGCTCCATCATGGATTTGAGCCACAAATGCCATCCCAATCTATCCTATTGACAGTTTAGTGAATCTCACCTTTTCTAGGATGAAGTATGTAACAAATAGCCTTTCCGAGCTAACCTTTTTTCAAATTTATCGGAATTGGAGTTAGCTGTCCATGACTCTCTACCGGTTTACCTTGCCCCATATGTACATTACCCATCACTGATCTTACCGGTGTTTCTTTTTATCATCATTGTCATCCCCCTGTTCTGCCTTGTTAAGCGGGCTCTGACTTTGTACAACCATCTTCAGGCAAGAGTTGCCCCACCGCGCTGAGTTCGTACGCATTGTGACTCGAAGATTCAGTTTGTATCAAATCTTCTTCAAGGATTTTTCCTTTTCTTTTTACTATTCCAAATAGCTCCATTACCATGTATCCTAATGACAATTTAGTCAATTTATTTTTCTAGGATGTATCTTGTAAATCACTGTTCGAGCTATTATTTTGTTTTCTCGGAATAGTGCTGAGCTACCATGTCCACGACTCTAGCCCTGTTTACCTCGCCCTGTATGTACTTTGCCCATTTATTGTTACTTCCATGATTATTTTTATTGTCATTGGCATTTCCCGATGTTGTATCTTTAGGCGGGCCCTGACTTGTATATATTTTTTTTAGTGCAACCATGATAGGCCCTCGTTTAGCTAGTACACATTGCGCGACTGTAACATGGGTAGGTACACTGATTTTAAAGGTCGGGTGAGCCGCGAGGTCGCGACTTTTTCCGTGACCGAGCGATGTAATGTGTATATTATAACATAATGTGAATGTGTGAATGTATGTCGTATCGCCATGGCCCAGTGGCGCCAGGACGTTACACACAGACGCTACGTTGTGCTTAGGAGGTGCTCCTTGCCGTGGGAACGGTGTTGATTCAGCAAGCATGCTACCCGCTGGCCGCTCCTGTACCAAGAGAAGCCGGGATAAGAGAGCGGGCGGCGGGCGAGAGCACAGGACTTCTCGGAGTGTGCGTACGACTTACGACTCGTCCACAAAATACTGTAACTATTCTGTGAATATTTTTAAAAAGCCAATACAACCATTTAATCAACCAGAGAGAGAGAGAGAGAGTAAATTAAGTGAACTCAAAGTGAACTTAACGGCTCCGCTCGGCCAACACATAACCCACATCACTTAACTAAAAGGCTATTGTGTTGTCTCACGACTTCTATCAACTGGAGAAAGCAGGCAACGGAACACCGGACCTGACGTGAGATAACAGTTCGCGCCTTAATCAAAAACACAAAAAAACAGCTAACAAAAAGCCTAACATTAGTGTTCATCTATTACTGTATGGGTGAGGGTGTTAGGGTCCATCTATTACTGTGTGTGTTAGTGTCCATCTATTACTGTGCAGGTGTGGGTGTTAGTGTCCATTTATTACTGCGTGGGTGTGGGTGTTAGCGTCCATCTATTACTGTGTGGGTGTGGGTGTTAGTGTCCATCTATTACTGTGTGTGTTAGTGTCCATCTATTATTGTGTGTGTTAGTGTCCATCTGCTACTGTGTGGGTGTGGGTGTTAGTGTCCATTTATTACTGTGTGTGTTAGTGTCCATCTGTTACTGTGTGGGTGTGTGTGTTAGTGTCCATCTGTTACTGTGTGGGTGTGGGTGTTAGTGGCCCATCTATTACTGTGTGGGTGTGGGTGTTAGTGTCCATCTATTACTGTGTGGGTGGGTGTGTTAGTGTCCATCTATTACTGTGTGGGTGTGGGTGTTAGTGTCCATCTATTACTGTGTGGGTGTGGGTGTTAGTGTCCATCTATTACTGTGTGTGTTAGTGTCCATCTGTTACTGTGTGTGTTAGTGTCCATCTGTTACTGTGTGGGTGTGGGTGTTAGTGTCCATCTATTACTGTGTGTGTTAGTGTCCATCTGTTACTGTGTGGGTGTGGGTGTTAGTGGCCCATCTATTACTGTGTGGGTGTGGGTGTTAGTGTCCATCTATTACTGTATGGGTGTGGGTGTTAGTGTCCATCTATTACTGTGTGTGTTAGTGTCCATCTATTACTGTGTGGGTGTGGGTGTTAGTGTCCATCTGTTACTGTGTGGGTGTGGGTGTTAGTGTCCATCTATTACTGTGTGTGTTAGTGTCCATCTGTTACTGTGTGGGTGTGGGTGTTATTGGCCCATCTATTACTGTGTGGGTGTGGGTGCTTGTGTCCATCTATTATTGTGTGGGTGTGGGTGTTAGTGTCCATTTATTATTGTGTGGGTGTGGGTGTTAGTGTCCATCTAATACTGTGTGGGTGTGGGTGTTAGTGGCCCATCTATTACTGTGTGTGTGTGTGTGTGTGTGTGTGTGTGTGTGTGTGTGTGTGTGTGTGTGTGTGTGTTAGTGTCCATCTATTACTGTGTGGGTGTGGGTGTTAATGTCCATCTATTACTGTGTGGGTGTGGGTGTTAATGTCCATCTATTACTGTGTGGGTGTGGGTGTTAGTGTCCATCTATTACTGTGTGGGTGTGGGTGTTAATGTCCATCTATTACTGTGTGTGTGTGTGTGTGTGTGTGTGTGTGTGTGTGTGTGTGTGTTAGTGTCCATCTATTAATGTGTGGGTGTGGGTGTTAATGTCCATCTATTACTGTGTGTGTTAGTGGCCCATTTATTACTGTGTGTGTGTGTGTGTGTGTTAATGTCCATCTATTACTGTGTGTGTTAGTGTCCATCTATTACTGTGTGGGTGTGGGTGTTAGTGTCCATCTATTACTGTGTGGGTGTGGGTGTTAGTGTTCATCTATTACTGTGTGGGTGTGGGTGTTAGTGTCCATCTATTACTGTGTGTGTTAGTGGCCCATCTATTACTGTGTGTGTTAGTGTCCATCTGTTACTGTGTGGGTGTGGGTGTTAATGTCCAATGAGGAGGTAGGAAGATGAAGGAGGAGGGAGGTCTGGCAATCCCCCGGCCGGGTGTTGCCATACCGCCCACACTTATATCTCTCAAAGGGTGCATATCTCATCATTTTATAAAGCAATGGGCTTCCTCTACTCGCAAAGTTATATTTCAAGTTGAAAAACGCGATTTTTTTTCTTTTTTTACAACAAAGGAGGCAGCTCAAGGGCACACACACAAAAAAACAATAATAAAAAAGCCCGCTAATCGCTGCTCCCATAAAAGAATCAGAAGAGGTGGCCAAAAGCAAGGTCAGATTCGGGAGGAGAGGTGTCCTGATACCCTCCTCTTGAAAGAGTTCAAGTCGTAGGCAGGAGGAAATACAGATGAAGGAAGATTGTTTCAGAGTTTACCAGCGTGAGGGATGAAAGAGTGAAGATGCTGGTTAACTCTTGCATAAGGGGTTTGGACAGTATAGGGATGAGCATGAGTAGAAAGTCGTGTTCAGCGGGGCCGCGGGAGGGGGGGAGGCATGCAGTTAGCAAGTTCAGAAGAGCAGTCAGCGTGGGAATACTGATAGAAGATAGAAAGAGAGACAACATCGCGGCGGAATTTAAGAGGTAGAAGACTATCAATAGGAGGAGGAGAGCTGATGAGACGAAGAGCCTTAGCCTCCACTCTGTCCAGAAGAGCTGTGTGGGTGGAGCCCCCTTACACGTGAGATGCATACTCCATACGAGGGCGGACAAGGCCCCTGTATATGGATAGCAACTACGCGGGGGAGAAGAACTGGCGGAGGCGGAGACGTAAATGTGATAATACTGTTAGCGTTTACTACACCCCCGAGGCAGTAGTTATTTAACAACAAATTTAGCGTCACACAGAGCGCGGTAACCGTTTGTAAATCCGCGCGCTAACCCGTGACATCATCGATTAGTTTGTAGTTATTACCGCGCGAACTTTGTGAATCTCGATGTTCTCAAAACTACGCACTAGGGGAACCATACTTATAAAGCTAACACTTCGTCTCAGGCTCGTCTTAAGAAACCAAACCGGCCCTGTGGAGTCCTATACCCTGGGTGTTAATCTGAGACACTGCGCGAGTAGCTAAAGTTGGTCCCGGGCGGGCATAAGTCCTGGGTCTTCATCTGAGGCAACGACCTTCAAATGTAAACATTACCGGGTGTTGCCAGACAGCCAGCGTGCCTCATCAAATCGTTTTACATTCAAACGCTCACTATAGTCTTATAAAAACCTATTATTATGGATATGATGTACTTCTATTCAATACTTTCACCATTTTAAGGAGTCTTAACCTTTAGTTTTCATATGAGATAACTGATCTCGCATTTGTTGGCAACTTTACTTTCCTCACTACCCGTGGCGGCTGGAGTCCCAGCTAAGGTGCACACTCACCTCTGAGACGAGACATAAGTCAAACGCCTTACTTCTTTATAAGTATGGGTCCAGGACCCGCGGACGCCTGCCGGACCCCGAACACGAGTTATTATATTCACAGGCAAGAGCAGTTTGGTAGTGCGACATAACAAGAGGTGTTCAGTTAGTTTTTCCTTATGTTCCTTTATTTTAGCCCCATTTATTACCCTGTTTTACCCTATTTAATCTGATTCTACCCTATTTCACCCTATTTTCCAAATTCAATGCTATTTTACACTATTTTCCCTTATTTTCCTTTAATTTAGCCCCATTTATTACCCTATTTTAGCCTACGTTACCATATTTTAGACCGTTGTACCACATTTCCCCTATTTTAAGCTATTTTCCATTATTTTTACTATGCTATAGAGTGAAAAAGCGTATAAATTTGACCGACACAGTCACCAATAGAGACACCAAGACTTCCCGTCACTAACCATTACTATGTACGTTTTCACGTCTCTAATGAACTCACTAAACAACTCCATCTTCAGCGTAGCCTCAACACACAAGACTTCCCCCTCAGGGTTCTAATGGGTGTTTTTCTAGGTTCATGGTACAGAAAAAGGGCTAAGCTCCTATACCAGGGCCACAAACTACCAATGGAAATGCTTAAAACTCCTACGGAAGCCTTGTCAAATATTTGTGCTTGGGCGCCGAAATGTTTAATATGACCCACGCACGGCGCTGACCTCGTCTCTACCGCAGCGAGTCTTCGTTGAACACTATTAGGAGACTTCCGAGTCGTCTAATGAATGGGAGAGATCTGTGCTTGCTTATTTTTCGGGTCCTTCTCATTTTTTTCCAGCCCCGAGTGGCATTAGTTGGCAGTTCTTTGCTATTTCTTGTTGCCGTTTTGTCCGTGGGATCCTTGACGAGAGCTTCCGATTGTGTGTCAGGACGAGGGCTGCTTTCACATCAATTTTTTGTCTCTCCGTCTCTCTGTCTCTTTCGGTCTCTACCGCAGAGAGAGAGAGAGAGAGAGAGAGAGAGAGAGAGAGAGAGAGAGAGAGAGAGAGAGAGAGAGAGAGATGAATGTAGATAACAGACTTGCACAACACACACACACACACACACACACACACACACACACACACACACACACACATATTGATAGCTTAATTTCACCTTCTTCAAACTAAAACATAAATGGTCGTAATCGTGTTCGTGGTGGTCGCGCAATGGTCGTGGAAATAGTCGTAATTGTAGTCGTAATCGGAATCGTGGGAATGATCGAGGTGGTCGTGGTGGTGGTCGCGGGGTCTTGTGAGTCGTCTACATCATGAGAGCACAAAAGAATGACGGGAACGATTCCACCTAATGAGGCAAAGTTTGGGCGGCACGAACCCTTGCCACGGGGCTTGAGCCGACGCTTGGAAGGGAATATTTCTTCGTCTTCCTTTTCTTCCTTTCTTTCTTTTCCCTTCCTTTCCTTCTACTCTGGTTTCCTTACATCTATAGCTTTTAAAGAGAGAGCTATAGGAGAGGTTGTAGTCGTAGTCGTTGTAGAAGTAGTAGTAATAGTAGTAGTAGTAGTAGTAGGAGGAGGAGGAGGAGGAGGAAGAGGAGGAGGAGGAAACATGGAGTAGCAGACAGCAGAAAGCCTGTTGGCTCATTACGAGGCTGCCTGCTTTCAGTGATTTAATCAATCCGTTTGCCATAGGAGTGGCTTGCAGGGAAGGATTAAAGCACTTGTGTACCTACTCTTGGATACGTTCAGTTCACTCCCTATGCAGCAAAGTGCCGATCAATGCGTTTCTTGAAGGAGTTGATGGTCTCTGCGCTAACCACTTCTGCAGGAAGGCTGTTGCAGTGGCGAGTAACTCTATTCGAGAAATAACTCCTGCCGATGTCGGCATTGTCTCGCTTTGCTTGAATTGTTTTTCCGTTGTTTCTTGTTCTCAGGTTAGTTTGTAGCGTGAAGAGTTTGGAGTGATCAACGTTGCTGAGCTTGTTCAGGTACTTAAAGACTTGTATCATGTCTCCCCGCAGTCGTCTCTTTTCCAACGTGAAGAGGTTAAGTCGCTCGAGTCGCTCTTCATAGGGCTTTGTCCTCAGTGATGGTATCATCTTCGTGGCGCGGCGCTGTACTCACAAGCAATTCAATATCTTTCCTGTAATTTGGAGACCAGAATTGCACGTCGTATTCCAGATGGGGCCTTACCAGCGAATTATACAAGGATAACATAACTCCCGGCGTCTTGTATTCGAAGTTCCTTGCTATGAACTCGAGCATTGTATAGGCTTTCTTACAGGCGGACTTGCAGTGTTTTGTTTGTTTCAAGTCACTGCTGATGGTGACCCCGAGGTCTCTTTTCTTTTGCACTATATGTAGTGGTTCGCCACCCGTGTGGTATGTGTGGTTGCTGTTTCTGGATCCGATATGCATTACTTTACATTTGGTAGTGTTGAAGGACATCTGCCATTTTTCTGACCCCCGAGCGATCTGGTCCAGGTCCCTCTGGATAATTTCGCGGTCTGCCGTCGTGAGGGCCTTCCCACCCACCTTTGTGTCGTCGGCAAATTTTGAGAGATTGGATTTTAATCCTAGTTCTAGGTCGTTGATATATATGATGAAGAGTATGGATTCCAGCACTGACCCCTGTGGCACTCCACTTGTGACCAGGAGCCACTCGGAGGCCTGTCCGTTGAGTACAACTCGTTGTTTTCTTCCAGTGAGCCAGTCTTTGATCCACGGTGTCAGATTGTCGACTAACCCCGCCGACTTAAGTTCCTTGAGGAGTCTTTCGTGTGGCACTTTGTCAGAGGCTTTCTGATAGTCTAGATATATAACATCACTGGGGATATGATTATCCCAGTTTTCATAGATAGCTTGGAAGAACTCCAATAATTTGGTTAAGCATGAGCTCTTATTCCTGAAACCGTGCTGAACATCGGAAATAATGTTATCTTCAAGGAACCTAACGAGTTTGTCTCTGATGATCTTCTCGAGAATTTTTCCCGCAACTGAGGTCGAGCTGATTGGTCTGTAGTTTAGAGGCACGCTTTTGTCTCCCTTTTTGTAGATCGGTGTTACGTTCGTTTGTTTCCAGTCTTTTGGGACTTTGTTTTGTTGTAGTGACAGATTGTAGATGGCGGTGAGCGGCTTGAGGATTTGCTGCTTGAGTTCCTTGAGCAGCCCGGGTGACAAGTCGTCGGGTCCGGTGGACTTGTTTGTCTCGAGTTTGTGCCAATTTCTAGGGGTGTGATTCCCATCCGCGGGGTAGGGCTCTCGGGTACGGAATGGGTGTTCTCGACCGTGAACACAGACGTGAAGTTTTTGTTTAGGATCTCGACCATTTGTTTGCTGTCCTGTGTTAGTACGTCACTTACATATTTTTGGGGACCGATATTGCTTTTTGTTTTCTTTTTTGGTTCCTATATAAGTGAATAACTTTTTCGGGTTGGACTTGGCTTCGCGTGCAGTTTGCTTTTCATAGTCGCTTTTACGCTGGCGAATGAGAGTTCTGCAAGCTCTGAGGCTTTGATGGTACTGTTCGCGTGCCTCGTCAGTGGTGTTTTCCTTTAGCAAGTTGTATTTTCTCTCCTTTAATTAATCGCCCGTCGAACTTGGGTAGTCATCCATGGTGGGCTTATGGCATTATTTGTTCTCCTAGTCTTCATGGGAACAGTTGTTCTTCTACCTCCAAGAGTTTGTTCTTGAAGCCGTTCCACGCCCCGCCCAAAGGAGTGAGGTTCATGGGCTCCCAAGTTGTCTGGGTTAGCAGCTCTCGAGCGAGATTAGAATTTGTTCTTTTATAGTTTGGAATCTTGGACGTGTTTTCGGTGAGTTAGGAGGAAACATGGAAACATGTAAACATGGAAATGAAGGCAACAGAAAGCCTATTGGCTCATTACGAGGTCGCCCGCTTTGGTGATTTAATCTGCTCGACAGCCACTTGGGGCCTTGGGAGCAGATGAAAGCACCTCGACATTGAGGAGCAGATGAAAAGCACCTCGATATTGAGGAGCAGATGGAAGCACCTCAATATTCAGTTCACTCCTGACGCAGCGAAGTGACGGTCGATTCTATATTTGAAGGAGTTGATGGTATTCGCATTTACTACTTCTGAAGGAAGATTGTTCTAGTGACGAATGACTCGGTTTGAAAATAAACTCCTTCCGATGTCTGTGTTACATCGACTCGACTGAATGGGTAAGCCGTTATTTCTAGTTCTTAGGTTGGTTTGCAGTTCAAAGAATTTGGAGTAATCGACGTTATTGAAGTTTTTCAGATACCTGAAGACTTGAATCATATCCCCTCGTAGGCGTATTTTCTCCAATGTAAAGAGATTGAGTCGCTTGATTCGTTCCTCGTATGGTTGAGCCCTTAAGGTTGGAATCATCTTTGTGGCGCGTCGTTGGATCCTTTCCAATAAATCGATGTCCTTTCTGAAATTAGGAGACCAGAACTGTACTGCATACTCGAGGTGCGGTCTTACCATGGAATTACACAAGGAGGAGGAGGAGAAGGAGGAAGAGGAGGAGGAGGAGGAGGAGGAGGAGCAGTAGTAGTAGTAGTAGTAGTAGTAATAGTAGTAGTAGTAGTAGTAGTAGTAGCAGCTCACCCAGCTGTCCATCCTGCCTTTCGGGTTGGTCGATAAATGGGTACCTGAGAAACCTGGGAAGGGTAAACTATGGCAATCCCGGATCTCACATTGGCTCGTGCCCCGGGTAACTGTTTGTTCCCTACCACAGGCTCAAAGGCCAACGGATCGGAGATGAGCACCGCAGCCACGCGCAGCTAAAGCACATGCACCCACCTTTACCTTTACAAATCTGTCATAGCCATTAAACTAGTGACACCAGAATAAAGAAGGGTCAGTTTCCGAGGCCTCGTGAACTGCCAAGCTTGTGAATCAGTTGGGAGGCAAAAGAAAAGTAAAAGGTTAAAAAAGGTGTGGCGTCCTAACTGTTATAGCTTTAAATTCGTAACACCAGAATAAAGGAGAGTCAGTTTCCGAGGCGTCGTGAGCTGCCAGGGTTGTGAGTGCGTCGTGAGGAGGAGGGAGAGGGAGGGAGCTACCTGTGCCACCCTCGCCTCCTGTGGTTGTTAAAAGGAAGCGGGAGAGCCAGACGCGGCCGGTGTATTAATGGCCACGGAATATTAATGTGGGAACACTGACTGACGAAATGACAACAAAACTCCCGATGTCAGGATGAGTTACTAAAGTACGATGTGAAGGAGAAGATTGTGTGCTCTGTCCGGCTAAGCTTGTAAAAATACTTAATATGAATAAAAATAAGGAAACACGAGCTGATTAGCTTTAAGTCGGTGTTGTCAGGAAGAATAATGAAGTACAGTGTGAAAATGAAGCTTGTCAAATGTACTGCTGAGAGGAAAAATGGTTAGAGTATTAAAAAAGTAAAATTAATATTCTGCTCGCCTAGAAAAAAAAGTATAGATTACCATTTCATAATAACGAGTGTGTGTTCCTGCTGGTGAAGTCGAGGAAATGTTAATAAGAGAGAAAATGTTGCAGAGATAACGGCGCTTAAAGTATTAGGCGTCAGAACATTAATTTCCGCCCCGAGGACTGCGTGTGTCACGGCTCTGTTCCCCGCTGGTAATGGTTGAAAAGGGAAGTACTCACACGGAAAATACTGTCTTGTAATTGTATTCTTGGCGCCGGAAGATTAATGCCAACACAGAAAAGGAAATCTGAATAGTCTGTCCGTTCGTAAATGTTGTATTTTACTAGTGCAGTTGGAGGCAGACGCTGAACTGCGCGTGACCTCACTGCTCATCTCCGTTTCATTAACCTTTGAATCTGGGGTTGGCAAAAACCTCTTACCCAGGAACACAGAATAAGTGGCATCCGGGTTACCACGGTTAATCTTCCCAGGTTTCCCCAGGTGCCCAGTCATGGACCAGTTCGAGAGGGAGGATAACCAGCTGGGTGAATTAGACGACAACTGCCGTGGGTTGGGATCGAACCCGTGCACGTGAATTCGTGGGAAGGTGTTCCGTGCTGCCACGGTAATAATATTTAATGATAATAAGGCAGGAAATTTAATATTAAAAAGTCAATTATATGTTTCTTACCTAAATAGGATGTATTTCTCATAATTGTGGATTATGAAGGGTAGCTTCATACTAAAATAAAGTTAGGTGCTTGCCGGTAAAATAGTTGTGGTATAAGCGAGCAGATTAAAAAAAAAGCTTAAGGAAATGCTTGCTGGTGAAAGTGACTGTGTTAACGTTCGCTATGGCATATAACAAGACTTTTTATATAGATTTTTTTTTTTTATATAAGACAAGGTTTTATCTTTGTGTTGTGTAAATTAATTAGAAACGCCATGTTTGTTTGCTGGTAAGACATGTTAGTATCCCTTGTGGCGTATAATAACAGTAGCGTATTATATGTTTGTTGGTAAAATATCATGGGGAAGTAATATTATAAAGATAAAAAGAAAAAAACTTTACAGGTTGAGTGGCCGTAAAAACCTGCCAGACACAATTAGGTGGATAAAACGTTGGCGGTTCTGTACCGCTGGGAAGCAACCCCATAAAACAACAGTAGAAACAATAAACTCCAGAGATTAAAAGACAGCAGGAAGAACTGCCAGGCACTAAACACAATAGACTTCACAGCGAGTTAAGAGTGATCGTAAAGAGCCGACGGAAACATTTAGTCGGTAAAACACTCGCCGGCGGTGTTTGTGTGGCGCCGACACCGTGAACACAAACAGACTTTATGCTTTTTGCACGTTAAGAGCGGCCGTAAAGTGCCGCCAGTGGTTAAAGGTTTGCCGGGGAAATTAGGTCCGAAGGTAACATCCGTAAAAAAAACATAATACTTCTGCACGGCAAAGAAACAAATAAACAAGATACAATCAAACAATGGGTTAATAAAGACCCTAAATAAAAAGTAAATGAATATATGCAAAAAAAAAAAGTATACAGAACTAAATAATGACAAAACTAAAAACAGTAATGAAAACGGCAAATAAAGATTATGTTTTAAGCGAACGTATGATAATTTCTTAATCAATTATTTATGAAGTGATGCTAAAAAAAAGAAACCAATAAAAAAAGAAAACAATCAAACATTAAAAAAATCAAACCGGGAATTAAGATGATGTTTAAAGGGAACGTGTGTGATAACGCCTAAGACAATTATTTATGAATGATGAGTAAAAAAAAAGTGATTGAATAAAAAAAACGTATATATTAAAGAAAACATTTAAAGAGCAAGGCTAGTACAGTACAATAGGCTTTTAAAAGGTTATGAGATTGGGCGTAACACAAGGTGATTTGCTTCTGCGTCTGCACCACACACACACACACACACACACACACACAAACACAGAAGAGGAAAAGGAAAAAAGAAAATAAGAAAGGAAAAAAGATAAAATGTACACCGGGTTATTCTAGTGTTAACATAGAGGGCTTTCTTTGTTCCAAGTGGCCTTTTTTTTGTTTTCAGTGGCCTTTTTTGTTTTCAGTGGGCTTTTTTGTTTTCAGTGGGCTTTTTTGTTTTCAGCGGGCTTTTTTGTTTTCAGTGGGCTTTTATGTTTTCAATGGGCTTTTATGTTTTCAATGGGCTTTTATGTTTTCAGTGGGCTTTTATGTTTTCAATGGGCTTTTATGTTTTCAGTGGGCTTTTATGTTTTCAGTGGGCTTTTATGTTTTCAGTGGGCTTTTATGTTTTCAGTGGGCTTTTATGTTTTCAATGGGCTTTTATGTTTTCAGTGGGCTTTTTTGTTTTCAGAGGGCTTTTTTTTGTTTTCAGAGGTCTTTTTTTGTTTTCAGAGGGCTTTTTTTTGTTTTCTGAGGGCTTTTTTTTGTTTTCAGAGGGCTTTTTTTTGTTTTCAGAGGGCTCTTTCGATTTCAGTGTGCTTTTTGTTTACAGTGAGCTTATTTTTGTTTTTAATGGGCCTGTTGTTTACAATTATTTTTTCCCTTTAGCTGCTTCCTTTACTATCACGGGTGGAGTTGACAGCAAATGAACAGCCAAAGTGAAAGAGGAACCGGACAGCGGACCTGTTTGAGATCGGTGGTCTGCACCTACTCAGTGTGTGTGGGTGGGGGGGGGGGGGGGGAGGCGAGGGGGTACCCCGTCAATGTTTTTTTTTTTTTTTTAAATAATGGGACTAATTACGGTGCTAAGTGTTTGTCAGAAAAAAATAGCACCAGAAAAAAATATGACAAAAAAACACTATGAACAAAAAGTTTGGAGTTGGTGAAGGTTTCCGAAAAACGGCATAAAAAAGCGATGCGCGTTTCCTGTGTAGAATACAGATAAAAAGACCGAGATTATCATGGAACGTTTTAGAAGAGCTCACTGCACCAAGCAAACGAACAAACAAACGACCCTTTAAACTGTGAACAAAAGTTTGAAGTTGGTGAGAGTTTATAAGAAAAGCATAAAAGTGATGCACTTTTACTGTTTAATTAAAAAAAGACCAATATATATAATAAAGTTTGGGACGACTTCCGCACACGAAAACAAACAAATAAACACACGCACACCAACAACGGGGGAATAAATATTATGTTTAAAGGCGACGGGTGATAATACCTTTGTCAATTAATAAGTAACACTGAGAGGACAAAATGAAAGAAGAAAAGAAACAAGAAAGAAGAAAAGAAGAAAGAAGTAATGGAAAATGAAACACACACAAAAAAAGAAAATGAGCAGGTCATCAACCACAAAGAGCAAAACAGCAACTAAACACTCATTAACTAGACAGGTAACCAAGTGACACAAGCGACGAGACAACAACTCCGTGACAGCTTGTACGATAAAAAAAAATGGTCGAAAAAAAAAATAAAACATCTCGGTGACAGGCTCGTAAAAATAGAAAAAAAGTTGTAAAGAAAAGTAGTCACTAGAAAATTGTTGTAAAGAGAAGACGAATGACAAAGAATAGGAGGGAAAAAAAAATGTGGAGAGAGAGAGAGAGAGAGAGAGAGAGAGAGAGAGAGAGAGAGAGAGAGAGAGAGAGAGAGAGAGAGAGAGAGAGAGAGACAAAAATAAAGTAAAATACATCAATGAGTGGTATAAAGAAAGAAGGAAGTGGCGTAACGTGGTGAAAGTGAAAGTGATGGTAATAAATCATAAGAAGTAAAAAGAAATATGTAAATAAAGAAAACTAAAGAAAAGGCGTAAAGAAAAGTGGTGCAAACATGGGCGTAGACGGGGGGGATTAATCCCCCCTACATTTGGGCTGGGGGGGATGTCCTATGCAATCATCCCCCCATAATTCAGTCAGGAATTAGGTCGTTTTTCTCCACTACAGCTACTATTATAATTGAAAGTAATCATCGATTATGATTTTTTTTATTATAACGGACCAGTCACCAATGACTAAAAACAAATATAAATAGTTACTTCTCTTTATGGTTTTCTTTAGCTTGGCGGTAGATATTGTTACGATCATAGAAATATGTATTTGCATGAATGTCACAAGGTGTCTGTGCGCTTGGAATGCGTCGGATGTGAGGGGAGAGGGGAGGGGTCCGAGGGGAGGATCGAACGTGAGTCAGGGAGATCAGCTGAGCGTGGGCTACTGGCGCCTTTCGGGGTATGAGTCATAATGAGTGGTAATTCTCCTTCTGTTTACTCCTCCTCTAGGTCTCCTCCCTGTGTTAAGTGACCATATAGTGTTAATACATGGTATAGCTCACCTGCGGCATACCAGAGGCTACTGTGGCAGAGTAAAGGCGAGCAATTGTGGTAGATGTGTGAGGAGAGAACTTGTGTGTGACACCTGCTACTCGTGTAATACGTGTTTTCGTGTGACTGTGACTAACTCTATGATCTCGTGTGCTTAACTGTGCCTGAGTTTCTCCTCAAATAAACCTGAGAAAAGGTGAGTTGACAGGTGTGGACGGATGCACAAACTAACCGCTCGCTATCATCGCTACACACATGCTAATAGTTAAAGTGTGAATGTCTTACTTGCAGTTTCAAATATCTATGTAATGAGTTAGGTATCGATCTCTGCACACACACACACACACACACACACACACACACACACACACACACACACACACACACACTTTATGAATTGATGCACGGTGAAAGACTATTTTGATCGTAATCTAATCACTGATATATATGAATTTTAGTGAAACATAAGCCTCAGAATACACCTAAATGTGATTAATTATACAAAAAAAACCTGCTTGTGTTCGCTTCGCTCGCCACATTATCGTGAACAGTCATCCCCCCGGTCATAATAAGAAATCTACGCCACTGGGTGCAAAGGAAAAAAAATAACTGCACGGAAAAGTGGTGGACTGGAAAACAAATATGAAACAAAGAAATACTTATGCAAAGAAAAGTAAACCAGCGAAAAGTAATTGAAAAAAGGAGTAATGTAAAAAAAAAAGGTGGAATAAAGAAGTAAAAGAAAAAAAAGAAAAGTTATGTAAAGAGAAGTGGTGGAAAGTACAACAAAGAAAGGAAATGAAGAAAAGCAAGAAGCATTGAGAGACAAAAGATAACTGGTGTAACTGAAAACACAATGTATGACTTACTCTCTACAAGGAAAGAAGGATCAAAATCGCTGCCTGTGCCAACACTGCAGACCTTTTATCCTCCTTTCCTGTACCCTTTTTTTTTCATTAAGGGGAGGAAAGGAAGGGGGGAGGGGGGGTAGCGGCATCTGGCAGGTACTTTTCATCTGTTCTCCTGTAGGCCTACCCATATTCTACTTCCTTTGCCAGAAAAGAACAAGGAGTTTAATGCTGTTATAAAAAGTATAAAAGTAATTAGACTGCTGAGTAGCCGTTGTCGGTAACATATAGTACTGAAAAACAGCGAATAATAAAGAATACTGTACCGTTACTGAAGAAATTAGAAATATATTCTTTATGTAGAGCAGATACAAATAACTAGGCAGATAACACGGAAACTGCTCTCAGTAACATCCTTTTGACGAAAACAAAGAAACAAGTAAAGAAGATAAGTAAAGAGAGACGGCTTACTGGTGCTCTGACGCGCGGAAGGCTTGGTGTTTAAACGCGCGGCGGAGTAATTAGGCTGTTAATTAAGTAACGCTGGACACGAGGCCTAAACGGTTCTCAGTAACTGCCATCTAATGATAATAAACGAACACACGGGAAATTATCTGACGAATAAATATCTCGTTGTCTAAATGGGAGTAGAGGTAATTAGGCAGTTACTGAAGTGGCGTTGTAGAGGAGTTATCATCATTATTATCGTTACCATCATTATCATCATCTTAGCCGTTACTATTCCACTGAATGAAATACGCCATTCCTAACGTTGAGTTGTATAGAAGTAACGGCTGAAGATGATGATGACGATGATGAGGATATTTGCTCTGCGACGTCCCTTAATTTTTTTTTTTTCATTCCCGTTGAAACAATACAAATAGTTCTCAGTAACAGACTATACTAAAAATAAAAAAAAATAAAAAAATAACAACTTCCAGAAACATACCAAAAACAATCAGGAACCGTCACCACGGGGCTTTTTGTTCCTTCTTTTTTCCTTTGAGCTGCCTCCATCACAGCGTATAAAAATACGTAGGTAGTCAAATGCCTTTACTGACTGAAGGAAAGTGAGGCAATTACTGACTCATTCTAAGTGGCGTTCAAGAGGAGAGATAAAACGCTCACTTCTAACGATAACAAATTAAAATATATATAAAAAAAAGACTGATGACCGGTTACAAAGGTGGATTAAAAGTTTGTTGATTAAAGGGAGGCAGAAACAGTTAGACAATTCATTAAGTAACGCCGAGGAGAGGAGGAACACACATTGCTCCAGTAAAAGGTTTCAACTAAAACAAATGAAATGGACCGGAAACGAAAAATAGAACACATCAAACAGGAAAAAAACAGACAACGAAACAGAAACTGTAAAAAAGAAAACTGAACCATGTAAAGATCAAATGAAATATAGGATATTGAACAAAGGAAAAAGAAAAAAAGAAAAGAGAACATAACGGGAGGAGGAAGAGAAACAAAACCAAAGAAAAACGGCACCGTATTAGAAAAAGGAAAGGAAAGGAAAGACATGGCAGAACAAAAATGACTAAGAAACAGAAAAATTGAAAAAATAAACATACTTAAGTAATTGGATGAACCGAAACAAAATGAGAAAAAAAGAAAAGATCATGAAACAAAATAAAGTAAACAATGAGAAACCGGAAAAAAAAGAATATGAATAATCGAGAAACAACAACAACACAAAGACGAAACACAGACTTGAAAAAATAGAGAATGAGAAATAAAATACTGAAGAGCTAATGGTAAGAAAAGGTATTAGTTGTGAAAAACTAGGCTATTTTTTACGCTGAGGGGGGGGGGGGGGGGAGAGAGAGAGAGAGAGAGAGAGAGAGAGTGTTAATTGGTTCAACGTAGCACTCCCAATAAAAAAAAAAGTAAAAAAAACGAAACGCGTACTCAGGAAAAATGGCAACTGAAAACGATAAAGGTACTAAAATAAAATAAGAAGGAAGCAAAATACAGGGCACGTATAAACAAACAAGAAGTAACTAGAGACAAATAGGAACGAAGGTAAACACACACACACACACACATACACACACACACACTACCAGTTAAAAAGACGAAACAAAAAGCAAGAGACAAACGGCAATGCACACACAAAAAAAGCGAAACAAGAGGCAATTGTGATGCTGCTAATATTTATGATAAAGTTTTTGTTTTAAGAGATACTTAAAGATGCTGAGTTAATTAATTACGAGCAAAAATGACAGTAAGAAATGATGATAAATGAAAGACACACGAGACTGTGACGCTGGCAACATTTCCGTGCAGGCTTTACCAAAGCATGAGAGTTATGAATTGAGCAATATTTCTGAAATTTTTTTTGGTAGAGATATTTAATGGTGCATAATTATTTACAAGCAGGTGAAGAAACAGGTGACAGATGGTTAATTACTCCAGCAGCGCGTCCCCAAACACCTTCCAGGCCCAAAAGAACAACATGTATACAGCTGCAACGCCTCTAACAGTGTTTTCTTTGTGTGTGCTGCGGCCCGGACTCTAAAACGCTCATGCGTATTCTCTAACATTTCGGGGCTCACACACACACACACACACACACACACACACACACACACACACACACACACATTTGGAAAGGCTTTGGTAGAGGCTGTGTTAATATTACCGTGGATAGTTTCGTGAGCCTGGTGGTAGTCTGGCAAGGCTTCTGAACAATGTATAAAAACCCAACAAACCCGAGTGATCTCCTTTGCAGCCTTTGTAAATATTTGAATGGAGAGCCGCGGCCTGTGGGAGTACGGGCCTGAAACCATCATCGGAGTGCTCGAAGAAGAGACACGAGCTAAGAGGTTTATAAACGAAAAACAAAACGAAACAAAACAATCTTTTACACACCATTCACTGAATGGACCGTATTGGCTATATAGGCAGCACCCCATGTGGCCACTCAACTCCAAGCTGATTTTTCCATGGAGCTCAAGTTATAGACTAGAGTGCGTCTGAGGCTGTCTCAGGGATACACGGCCATGATGCCGCCGTCGCCCCAAGCTGATGATTTCACACACTTCACTCCTACCCGATTTCAGTTTTTCTCCATGTCAAATAGTAGAATCAGGAAATCGGGTAGGAGTAAAGTGTGTGCAATCGCTAGCTTGGAACGGTGGCGGCACCAAGGCCTTGAACCCTGGAGGCAGCCTCAGACGCACTCTAGTACATAACTTGAGATCTATGGAAAGTACTCGTTTGAAAGTTCACTGAGTGGCCACGAGTGGCCCTGCCTGTTATAGCCAATACGGTCCATTGACAATCCAACAATTGTGAACTTATTAAAACTATAAAAGGGGCGAAAAGGAAAGATAATAATGAGGATGAATATACAAAAAATAACTAATAGATAAACAAAATGAGAGGATACATGTGAGAAAAAGAACGAATTGACAGATAAAAATGACTATACAGCAAAATAATCAGCTAAAAAAAATGTGTTAAAGAGGGTTAGGAAATGAAAAAAAGAAATACGAAAGAAATGAGCAGTCAACGAAGGAAAAGAACCAATTAGTAAACAAATAAGAAACGAAAAAATGAAGGCAATTGCTGAGCGAGCACTTGGTACCCTGAGGGATTTTTTAGTATAGGCGAGGGGGGGAGGAGTAATGGGAGCAACGGGAGGAGTAATGGGAGGGGACATCTAGCTCATAATAATTATAACCAGGCAGCTTAGAAGTAATTATAGGGGAGTAACAGAGGACGAGCTAAGAATCTTCTATACTAACAGCAGGAGCCTCAGAAACAAGATAGACTTACTAAGGGGTGAAGCTTGTTCAGAAAATTTTGACATAATAGCGATCACCGAGACATGGATAGACACTGCTAATATAAATTTAGATCAGAATTTGATATAACGGGTTATCAGATGTTTCACAAAGACAGAAGGGGCAGAAAGGGAGGTGGAGTTGCGCTATATGTTAAAGACTCACTTAAATGTTTAGTTAACAATTCAGTCAAAACGAACATGGATTCAGAATCAGTTTGGGTGGACGTTTACAAAGGGGAAAAAAAACTAACTCTAGGAGTTATGTACAGGCCACCCAACCTTAACAGGCAGGACACGAGTATATTACTACAGGAGATTGGCAGGGCGAGTATGAGTAGAAATGTCTGCGTAATGGGGGACTTTAATTATAGGAATACAGACTGGGAAGACCTAGTGGGTGACCTGGAAGCCGAGGACTTTCTTGAAGTTATACAAGATAATTTCCTTAAGCAGGTAGTTACTGAGCCTACCAGAGGAGATAATATATTAGACTTAGTCCTAACCAATAATGGGAACTTGCTACGTGATTTGGAGGTGGGCGGAGAGTTAGGAAATAGTGACCACAGAACGGTTCGTTTTAGCTTAAACTGGGCGGTAGCCCGCGAACCAAACCCAGTGTTAGTGCCAGATTTCAGAAGAGCAAATTACGAGGGGCTTCGAAGACATCTTGAAGGGGTAAACTGGGATAATTTAGGGATTCATGAGGGCCAGAACTGCGGATTGGAGAGCCAGGAAAACCAGGTAGAAGTGTCTTACAATAATTTAGTTAGAGTAATAGTAAAGGGGCAAAGACAGCATATACTACAGCGAACACTTAGAAAAGAAAACAATGATCCTAAGTGGATGACTCGTGGACTAAAATACGAGATTTGGTTAAAGAAGGGAATTTATCAGAAAATAAAGAATGGTGAAACACATCTCAGGGGCCGGTACGTCGAATTATCTAGATTAGTTAAGAAAAACACCAGGATAGCAAAAAGGAACTATGAGATCAAAGTAGCAAATGAGGCGAAAAGTAATCCTAAGGGCTTCTTTCAGATGTATAGAACAAAAACACGGGAGAAAATTGGACCGCTGAAAACAAACACAGGCGAGCTAGTAAAAAATTACGAAAATATGAGCACATTGTTGAACGACTAATTCCTTTCAGTATTCACACAGGAGGATCGAACGACTATACCGGAAAGAGTTCAGGTGTACGAGGGCGGGGATGGCGAAAAATTGAGGGATATACTGGGTAACAAAAAAATATTTTTTGAAAATCGTCCAGGGTTTTCCAGCTGAATTAGACTAATTTTGATGCTCTGAGTCCGAAAATGACCTTGGTTTTGCTCAATCAGGTCAAGATTTTTTGCTACAGAATTTTTTTTATAATCGATTTTTCGTAAAAAAAACAAATTTCTGCGGATCATCAGCTGAGAAACCCTGACGATTTTTTCCGTTTTCCTCAAGAAATAAAAGTCAACGTATCCAAATTCATTCAGTTTTTATTTACTCCATCAAATTTGATAAGCATATAATACTTCTAAATAAACGTTACGTGACACAAAATTTCAGAGTTCACGGCATAAATCGGCGTTTCTTCGATTCCCGTGCGTGAGCAGCTGCTGGGTTGTCTCTCTTCAGCGACCAGCAGTAGTCCGCCAGCATGACTGCATCCCACCTCCCCTGGTACCTCTCCTCCATTTGGCGCATGTCCTGATGGAACCTTTCTCCCTGCTCGTCGCTCATCGCCCCAAGGTTTTCAGGAAACTTCTCCATGTGTGAGAATAGGAAGTGCATCTTTATACTCATCAAACACCTGAGTTTTGAAAAGCCTCTATCATGCTGCTGATGAGTCTGGCGTGGTTTGCTGCCTTCGTGTTCCCCAGGAGGTTGTTCACCACCTCCACAAACGATTTCCAGGCGGCGCACTCTAGCGTGTTCATGGAGTTTTGGAACTCTGTGTCGTTGATGAGCTGCCGTATCTGTGGGCCATCGAAAATGCCGGCCTTCAGCTTCTCAATGGTCAGTCGAGGAAAGGCTCGGCACAGGTAGTTGAAGCACCTCCCATCCTTGTCCAAAGCGCGCGTGAACTGTTTCATTAACCCAAGCTTCATGTGCAGCGGTGGGATCAATATCTACTCCCGGTCAACAAGAGGTTCGTTTATGATGTTTCTCGCCCCAGGTACTAACTGCTCTCGCGCCGGCCACTCTTTCTTTACATAGTGCTGGGCTCTGTCTCGACTGTCCCACATACATATAAAGCATGGGTACTTTGTGAACCCGGACTGCTGACCAAGTAGAAAGTTCACCATCTTGAGGTCGACGCAGATGATCCATTGGTGCTGCTCATATTGGATTTTGTCGAGCACGTACTTCACTGCTTCATAGTTCTCTTCGAGAGTTGTGGAGTGCGCAAGAGGGATTGAGGCGAACTGGTTCCCGTTGTGGAGGAGCACACACTTCAAAGAGCGCTTGCAGCTGTCAATGAAGAGTCGCCAATCTCTCGGATCGTATTGAGAAGCGCCGAGTTTAACAAAAAGACCGGCGACATCTCGGCAGTACACGAGGTCTTCCTCCTGGCAGAAGTAGCCCATGTAGTCCTCATGCCTTCTACGAAAGAAAGTGATACGCGCGTCCTCGCCAAGTAGATTTTTCTCTTTGAGTCTAGAGGCCAACAGCTCGGAGGAAGTCTTCGACAAGCTGAGATCCCGAACCAGATCATTAAGCTCACCTTGTGAAAAGGGCTGCGGACCATACTCCTGTATCTCCTCCCTCGTCTGTAGTGGTGGCCTCGTCGTCGCTGTCAGGAAGCTCTCTGAACGCTGGTACAGGAATTTCTTCGCAGTGAGCAACTGGACGGCGGGCAGATGGAAGGTCGGGGTACTGGAGGCTGTGCCGATTCTTCCGGTTGATGCCAGTAGTATTGATGGCGCAGAAGTAACAATCCGATGCATGGTCAAACGGCTCCCTCCAAACCATCGGAATCCCAAACTTCAGTGAAGTTTTCGCGCCCTTCGTCCACCGCCGGAGGTATTCCACGCACGTCTTGCACACCGTGTGCGGTGCCCAGGACTTATCTTGGTCACCCAGCTTGACTTCAAAGTAAGCCTGGTAGGCGCGCTTCACAAATCCTGTGATGTTCTTCCTGTCCACTGACAGCGTGTATTCTCCGCAGATGTAGCAGAAAACGTCAGGATTATTCCTGCATGACCGTCGCGCCGAAGCCATATCAATGACCTGAAAAATATTAAAAAAAAATATATGTAATATGTAATAGCAGGATGCAGCTGACTGTCAGCAGGATGACTGACTGACACGTATGCAGCTAATTTAGAGAAGTAAGTTAGTTTTGTAATTCGATATATTCTTCAAGAAAAATATGATTGAACTCAAAACCCCTGATATTAGCATATGTATAGCTCGTCAGGTAGGCCTATGGCTGTATCTCAAAAAGTTGACCTAATAGAGCAAAATCAGTGTGATATTCGGACTCAGAACACCAAAATTAGTCAGAATCAGCTGAGAAACCCCTGACGATTTTTTGGTTGTTACCCTGTGATTACCAGGCAAGTAGTTCAGGATGAGATAGATAAGCTTAAGAAAAACAAGTCGCCAGGTCCAGACGGGATATTTCCGAGGGTATTAAAGGAATTAGGTAATGTACTCAGTGACCCATTAACCGACATCTTTAAGATGTCGGTAAATACTGGATGTGTGCCGAGCCTATGGAAAGTAGCTAATGTGACGCCGATTTTTAAATAGGGGGACAGGTCAGTTGCTTCAAACTATCGCCCAATTAGCTTAACATCGGTTATAGGCAAGATGCTGGAGTCCATAATAGCCAGGAACATTCGGGAGCATTTAGAGAAACATAACTTAATTCACGACTCGCAGCATGGGTTCACAAAAGATAGGTCATGCCTCACCAATCTCTTGTCCTTCTACAATAAAGTATTTGAGGCGGTTGACAGAGATAAAAATTATGATGTAATCTATCTTGATTTTAGTAAAGCGTTTGACAAAGTTCCTCACCAACGACTGTTGCTTAAATTACAGGCTCACGGAGTAGAGGGTAAAGTTTTGAACTGGGTCAAGGCGTGGCTTAGCAATAGGAAGCAAAGAGTGCAAATCAATGGTAAAAGATCTGACTGGGGATGTGTTACGAGTGGGGTCCCACAAGGTTCGGTATTAGGTCCACTTTTGTTTAATATTTATATCAATGACTTAGATACAGGAATTAGTAGTGATGTTAGTAAATTTGCAGTTGATACCAAGATCGGTAGAGTAATTGAGTCGGATCAGGACGCTAGTATTCTCCAAGGTGAACTCAACAGATTGTATGACTGGGCGGATAAATGGCAGATGGAGTTCATTGTAGGGAAGTGCAGTATTATGAGTGTAGGTAGGAACAACCCCTCACATAACTATTGCTTAAATGACACTCTCATAAGCAGGTCTGGGTGCGAGAGGGATTTAGGGGTCTTAGTGAGCTCTGATCTCCGTCCAAAGGCACAATGCATTCAAGCTAGAAATCGAGCTAATAGGGTACTGGGATTTATTTCAAGGAGCGTAAGCAACAGAAGCTCCGAAGTCTTCCTCAAACTATATTTAGCATTAGTTAGACCTCATCTTGACTATGCGGTTCAGTTCTGGTCACCTTACTATAGAATGGATATCAAAATGTTAGAATCGGTGCAGAGGAGGACGACTAAGATGATTCAGGGGTTGAGAAACTTGCCATACGAGGAACGACTCAAACAGTTAAACTTGCATTCTTTAGAAAGGCGAAGGGTGCGTGGAGACATGATCGAGGTTTATAAATGGATGAAGGGCTTTAATAAGGGAGACATTCATAAGGTTGTGTTGGTAAGAGAACCGGGTAGGACACGAAGTAATGGGTTTAAACTGGATATATTCAGATTCAACAGGGACATTGGCAAAAATTGGTTTACTAACAGGGTGGTGGATGAGTGGAATAGGCTTAGCAGTCATGTGGTGAGTGCCAATACAATTGTCACATTCAAAAATAGACTAGATAAATTCATGGACAGCGATATTAGGTGGGGTTAGATACACGGGAGCTTAGGGTCAAAGGAGCTGCCTCGTACAGGCCTACCGGCCTCTTGTAGACTCCTGCGTTCTTATGTTCTTATGTTCTTAATACACAAAACCCTAAGCTCCACAACAACTTAGAGGAGACTAATGACACACACACGTTAACTACTAGGCTGGGCCGCTTATGTTTTGTTCCGGGGCGGGACGCGTTGTGCCTCCGTTCATTACTCAGCCAAGGTCACACACACACACAAACACAACACGGAGAGAGATGTCCCATAAAGTATTCACGGTATGTAGAATTTAGTTTGGTACACACGCGAGCACACGCACACAACCACAGCCACACAAAAAGCATATATACAGTTTTGTTGACGATAGTATAGGGAGAGAGAGAGAGAGAGAGAGAGAGAGAGAGAGAGAGAGAGAGAGAGAGAGAGAGAGAGAGAGAGTGTAGGGGAGGCGGGCGTCAAAGGCTGGCCCGATGAATCATTGTGCAGAGAAATTGAGCGGGAGCCAGGGGGGTCAGCCTAGCTGGAAAGCTAACAAATTCAAACCCACATAGCAATGGTCCTTGTGTATGCTCAAGCACGAAAACTGAAGTCTGCCGGGTCTGCAGTGGTGAACAAGGTCATGAGGTCATGTCAAATTTGTGGCCTCAGCATTTATTAAGACCCAGACTTTGTTCCTGATCTGAACATCACGGTAGAGATGGCAGGATGGTCGCAAATGACTCCAGTGGACAAGACAAAAAACTTACATTCTGACAACATTTGGCTAATGTTAACTGTTTGGTCTGTATAAATGGTCATAGTTATCTAATTGCCATGAACAGATGCCATTTGCACTATATTTCTGAACTATGAGCATTCTTACCTATTCTTCGACAACACTCAGCTGTCACCATCTTCAACACTAAACATCTTCGGTCTATCCTTAACTCAAAATCTTACCTGGAAACTTCACATCTCCTCTCTCACTAAAGCAGCTTCCTCGAGGCTGGGCGTTCTGTATCGTCTCTGCCAGTTCTTCTCCCCCTCACAGTTGCTATCCATATACAGGGGCCTTGTCCTCCCTCGGATGGAGTATGCCTCTAACGTGTGGGGGGGCTCCACTCATACAGCTCTCTTTGACAGAGTGGAGTCTAAGGCTTTTCGTCTCATCAGCTTTCCTCTTCTTACTGATAGGCTTCTACCTCTTAAATTCCGCAGCCATGTTGCCTTTCTTTCTATCTTCTATCGATATTTTCACGCTGACTGCTCTTCTAAACTTGCTAACTGCATGCCTCCCCCCCTCCCACGGCATCGCCGCACTCGACTTTCTACTCAAGCTCATCCCTCTACTGTTCAAATTGCTAACGCACGAGTTAACCAACATCTTCACTCTTTCATCCCTCACGCATGTAAACTCTGGAACAATCTTCCTTCATCTGTATTTTCTCCTGCCTAAGACTTGAGCTCTTTCAAGAGAAGGGTATCGTGACACCCCTCCTTCCGAAGATGACCTATCTTTTGGCCACTCATCTGAGCGCTTTTTGCGGGAGCAGCTAATAGGGGGGCTTTTTTTTCATTATTGTTTCCTTTTTTCAGCCCTTGAGCTGCTTCCTCTGCTGTAAAAATAAAAGTTAATGATGTTCTTGTGAAATTTTAATGAGACAAATCCGCCATTACATTATTTTTTATCCTAGTGATCAGATAACGCACCCCCAGGGGTACACGCACCACATTTTGAGAACCACTGAACTAGATAATGATGGAGAGCAAAGGATGAGGAGGAGGGGAAGAGGAAGAAGAGGAGGAGGAGAAAGAGAAAAGAAGAAAATAGGAGAGAACACAAATACCGAAAGCCTTCGATAGAGTCTGGCACAAGTCTTTGCTTTCTAAACTGCCCTCTTTCGAATTCTATCCCTCTGTTCCTGTATCTCCAATTTCCTTTCCGGCCGTTCTATCTCTGTGGTGGTAGACGGTCACTGTTCTTCTCCTAAACCTATCAACAGTGGTGTTCCACAGGGCTCTGTCCTATCACCCACTCTCTTCCTGTTATTCATCAATGATCTTCTTTCCATAACAAACTGTCCTGTCCACTCATACGCCGACGACTCCACTATGCATTATTCAACTTCTTTAAATAGAAGGTCATCCCAACAGAAAGTACACGACTCCAGACTGGAGGCTGCAGAATGCTTAACCTCAGACCTTGCTATCATTTCAGATTGGGGTAGAAGGAACCTTGTGTCCTTCAATGCCCCCAAAACTCAATTTCTCCACCTATCAACTTGACGCAATCTTTCAAACACCTATCCCCTGTTTTTCGACAACACTCAGCTGTCACCTTCTTCATCACTAGATATCCTCGGTCTATCCATAATTCAAAATTTCAACTGGAAACTTCATAACTTCTCTCTCGCTAAATCAGCGTCCTCGAGGTTGGGCGTTCTGTATCGTCTCCGCCAGTTCTTCTCCCCCGCACAGTTGCTATCCATATACAGGGGCCTTGTCCGCCCTTGTATGGAGTATGCATCTCGAGTATGGGGGGGCTCCACTCGCACAGCTCTTCTGGACAGAGTGGAGTCTAAGGCTCTTCGTCTCATCAGCTCTCCTCCTCCTACTGATAGTCTTCTACCTCTTCAATTCCGTCGCGATGTTGCCTCTCTTTCTATCTTCTATCGATATTTTCACGCTGACTGCTCTTCTGAACTTGCTAACTGCGTGCCTCCCCCCCTTCCGCGGCCCCGCTGCACACGACTATCGACTCATGCTCATCCCTATACTGTCCAAACCTCTTATGGAAGAGTTAACCATCATCTTAACTCTTTCATCCCTCACGCTGGTAACCTCTGGAACAGCTTTCCTTCATCTGTATTCCTTTCTGCCTACGACTTGAACTCTTTCAAGAGGAGGGTATCAGGACACCTCTCCTCCCGAAATTGACCTTTCTTTCGGCCACCTCTTTTGATTCTTTTTTTAGGAGCAGCGAGTAGCGGGCTTTTTTTTTATTATTGTTTCCTTTTTTTGTGTGCCCTTGAGCTGTCTCCTTTGTTGTAAAAAAAAAGAAAGACAAAATGTAATACTAACCTCAACTACGTACAATGGCTTAAAACACTTCACAACCACCATTAACTAACACCACCATCATAATCACCACTAAAACACCTTCATCACAACTTACATTCACCACCACGACGGGATCACTACTATTATCACCACCCAACAGAAACATAAAGAAAAGAAGACAAGCATTGGAAAGAAATTTACACACAATAAATATAAAATGAAAAATAATAATAATCCTAATACTGCAATATGATCTATGCAAAATAAAAAATGAAATCACAAACTTATAACAAAACCATTCGTATTTAACACATAACAAACAAAGAAAAGGAGAATACAAACAATGGAAAAAAATATTAAGAAAACAACAACAAAAATATAAAAATAGCAAAAAGAACCCTAATAAAGATAAATATACGACCAACACTACAATCACAAACCAAAACGCAAACTCTCATCCCTCACAAAACGCTTCACGGGTCATGAGTTACATTTTCACAAGCCAACGCCACGAAGGTAAGACTCGACCTTACTTTTTTAATTATTTTTTACATCGCTGCCTATTGTGCCAGTAGGCTTGTTCCCGGTGGGCCTGATGGTTTGCCCAGGCCGTTCTGGCGCAGGCGAGTGTTTAAAGTGGCGCCATCTTGTGTTGGCTCATGCTGCCCTCCGGAACTCATCTTTGAGCCTTTCTTTGGAGAGATTATCTAAAGCTCGGGTTGACGGATGGTTTTCAGGGCAGCATGTGAGTAGTCTTAGGCCACTTGGTGGTGACTGAAAAACCTCAGCTGTGCAGCGACTAGGATTCGAACCCGCGTCCCTCCTGGAACTCCTGAACGCGGGGCCGTCACGCTAACAACTCAGCCACCGCCTCGCTATCTGTCCAATTAGCGACGGCCCAACACCTGCTCCGGCGCGGCTCACCTGCCCAGCCACACACACAGGCGGACACACGGCGGGGAACATGGCCAAGAAAATGGAACAAATAACAATGGGCGGTGAGAAAGATGGCCGGTGGACAAAAAAGAGATAGACTGAAAGATGGATAGATAGATGGAAAGAACTAGATAGATAGATACCGGTACACTGTTATTGATAAATTGATAAAGACAGACAGACAAACATATAGATACAGACAGACAGACAGCCGAAGAGACGGAGAGACAAAACGAAAAGTTGAAGATGCAAAAAGAAAGAAATTGATAAAAAAGAATGTTTAATTGGACACAGATATGAGAGAGAGAGAGAGAGAGAGAGAGAGAGAGAGAGAGAGAGAGAGAGAGAGAGAGAGAGAGAGAGAGAGAGAGAGAGCCCAGCCTCTTCGCCGGGAAGATGAGGGTGGACGACCCTGGACAGTCACCGCCTCGTTTGGTACAGCAATGTGAGGAGACCGTCACCAAGGTGGAGGTGACACAGGTGCTGGTTGAACGCCTGCTGCGAGGGCTGGATACCCAGAAGGCGTCTGGCCCCGATGACCTCAGCCCGCACCTGCTGAAGCATTGTGCCCACGAGCTGGCTGCCCCTCTCACCACAGTCTTCTCTGTCTGCCTCCGGGACAACATTTGGCCATCAACGTGGAAAGAGGCTCGAGTGGTTCCCGTCCACAAGAGGAGCTCCAGGTCTGACCCCAAAAATTACCGGCCCATTTCCCTGCTCTCTGTGGTGGGGAAAGTGTTCGAGAGGGTTGTGGCAGACGTAGTCTGTCGCCATCTCAAGGACAATTACCTCCTCTCGGACCAACAGTTTGGGTTCAGACCTGGCCGGTCCACCTCTAATCTGCTCATGCTTCTCACCAAGAGCTGGCGGGACGCCCTTGACGACGGCCTGGACACTGTCGGGGTGGCTCTGGACATAGCAGGTGCTTTCGACAGAGTTTGGCATGGTGGCCTCCTCGAGAAGCTCCGCGCTAAGGGCATCCAAGGCGGCCTCCTTCAGCTCCTGGGAGACTACCTGCAAGGAAGGACGCTCCAGGTCCAAGTCCTTGCAAGTGAAGGCATCAGTGCCACAGGGTTCAGTGCTGGGGCCAGTCCTGTGGAATATTTACATGGACGACCTTCTCCAGCAGCTGCCGGCAATCTCAGCTTACGCTGATGATTGCCTTCTTTCCTGCACCTACCCCCGACAAGACAGTGGGCGAGCTGCTGATGAGGTCAATCAGCAGCTGAAGGTGCTACAGGAGTGGGGTGCCCGCTGGCAGGTGACCTTTGCCCCGGAAAAGACCCAGGCAATGGTGGTCTCTCGATCCCCCACTGCCGAGCCAGCAGTAGAGGGAAGGCTATGCTTTGGCGGGATCCCCCTCCCACTCCAGGAATCCGTTAAGATTCTGGGACTGGAAGTGGATCGGGGGCCACGGTTTGATAGCAACATCAAACACATTGCCCAAGAGGCCTCCCACAGTCTCCTGCCAGCGAAGGGTGGCCAGCTTCCTCGACAGAAAAGGGAGGCTCCTGCTTTACAAGGCCCAGATACGGCCTTACCTAGAGTACGCTTGCCTCTCTTGGATGTCGTGTGCTGCCTCGCACAGCGGGAGACTCGACAGCATCCAGCGACGGGCGCTGCGACTGGTGGATGCTGCAGACCCCCCAGCCCAGACGGACACTCCCAGCTCCGTCGATTCGCTGGAACACCGCAGAGACGTCGCAGCGCTTGTTGTTCTCCACAAAGCACAGGTGCAGGAAGTGCCACACCTGGCGGGACTACGTCAACCTCCGAGAGTCACCACGCGTGACACGAGAACGGTGCTATCCCGTGGTGACGCAGTGGAGGTGCCACGTTCCCGCACCAGCCAGCACCAACGCACCTTTGTGAGTAGAGTCTCACGGATGTGGAATTTGTTCACGGCCACCGTCCCTCACGTCCGTGGGATGAACACACAAGAAGTTAAGCTGGCGGCTCACCACTGGAGAAGCACACTTCCTACCCCAATGACACTTTAAATGACAGTGCAGTGTATATATATGACAGTGCAGTGTGGATATATGTGAATGTAGGTAATTTTATTTTTTTATTTTTTTTAACGTTGTTGCCTATTGCGCCGGTAGGCATCTTCCCGGTGGGGCCTGATGGTCGGCCCAAGGCTTCTTCCAGGTGGGGCCTGATGGTCGCCCCAGCCCGTTCTGGCGCAGGCGAGTGTTTATAGTGGCGCCATCTTGCATTGGCTCATGCTGCCCCCCGGAACTCGTTCTTGATTCGCTTGGACGGCTTCCTCTAGAGTCCGGGTTGATGGGTGGTCTTCAGGACAGCATGTGGGTAGTTTTAAGCCACTCGGCGGTGACTGAAAAATCCGAGTGGTAGCGTGAGGATTCGAACCCGCGTCGTCCATCACGCGGCGAATGTGGGTCCAGTACGCTATCACTTCGGCCACCGCCTACCCTAATGGTTTTATGGTTTTATCTTTAGATATTTTTTTCTCTTATATAGACTATGCCCTTTGAATAGGCAGCACACGGCAGTGCACCTCTGGGTCTTTGTAAATATATATGTATGTTTAAACAATAAAGAGAGAGAGAGAGAGAGAGAGAGAGAGAGAGAGAGAGAGAGAGAGAGAGAGAGAGAGAGAGAGAGAGAGAGAGAGAGAGAGAGAGAGAGAGAGAGAGAGAACATCAGTGCGAGGAGACTGTCACGAAGGTGGAGGTGACACAGGTGTTGGTCGAGTGCCTGATGCGAAGGCTGGATACCCAAAAGCCGACCGGCCCCGATGACCTCAGCCCGCACCTGCTGAAGCAGTGTTCCCACGAGCTGGCTACCCCTTTCACCACAGTCTTCTCTGCCTGCCTCCGGGAAAACACCTGGCCATCGGCGTGGAAAAAGGCTCGGGTGGTTTCCGTCCACAAGAGGAGCTCCAGGTCTGACCCCAAAAACTACCGGCCCATCTCCCTGCTATCTGTTGTGGGAAAAGTGTTCGAGAGGGTCGTGGCAGACGTAGTCTGTCGCCACCTTAAGGACAACTACCTCCTCTCGGACCAGCAGTATGGGTTCAGACCTGACCGGTCCACCTCCGATCTGATGATGCTCCTCACCAAGAACTGACATGACGCCCTTGACGACGGTCTGGACACTGTCGTGGTAGCTCTGGACATAGCGGGTGCTTTTGACAGGGTGTGGCAAGGAGGTGTCCTTGAAAAACTCCGTGCTAAGGGCATTCAAGGCGACCTCATTCAGCTCCTGGGGGACTACCTTCAAGGAAGGACCCTCCAGGTTGTCGTCAACGGGCAGACGTCCGACTCCTTGCCAGTGGAGGCATCAGTGCCACAGGGCTCAGTGCTGGGGCCAGTTCTGTGGAACATATATGTGGACGACCTTCTCCGGCAGCTGCCAACAGTCTCAGCTTACGCTGATGACTGCACTCTCTAATGCACCTATCCCCGACAAGACAGTGGGCTAGCTGCAGACGAGATCAATCAGCAGCTGAGGGTGCTACAGGAGTGGGGTGCTCGCTGGCAGGTGACATTTGCCCCAGAGAAGACCCAGGCAATGGTGGTCTCTCGATCCTTTACTGCCGGGCCAGCAGTGGAGGGGAAGGTAAGCTTTGGTGGCGTCCCCCTCCCACTCCAGGAATCCGTCAAGATTCTGGGACTGGAAGTGGATCGAGGGCTACGGTTTGAGAGCCACATCAAACACATTGCCCAAAAGGCCTCCCACAGAGTCTCTTGTCTGCGAAGGATGGCCAGTTTCTTCGACAGAAAAGGGAGGCTATTGCTCTACAAGGCCTAGATACGGCCTTAGAGTATGCTGCCCTCTCTTGGATGTCGTGTGCTGCCTCGCACAGTGGGAGACTCGACGCCATCCAGAGACGGGCGACTGGTGGATACGGCAGACCCCCCAACCGGGCAGGAAACTCTCAGCTCCGTCGACTCCTTGGAACACCGCAGGGACGTAGCTGCTCTGGTGGTGCTTCACAAGGCACAAGTGCAAGGAGTGCCACATCTGGCGGGCCTACGCCAACCTCCGAGAGTCACCACGCGGGACACGAGAACGGTGCTATCCCGTGATGACGTAGTAGAGGTGCCGAGTTCCCGTACCAGCCAGCAGCAACGCACTTTTTCGGGAAGAGTCTGCCGGATGTGGAACATGTTCACGGCCTGTGTTCCAAACATCCGGGAGATGAACACCCAAAAAATAGAACCGTCGTCCTACCACTGGAGGGGCTGACTCCTCACTCCACTGACACTCGTGGTGGAGCAGTGACACGAGTGCAGTGCATACACACGTATATTCTGTATTGTATGTGTCATGATTTCATTATTCAGGGATTGGTCCGTGGAAAAGTACCGCGGGAGTCCCCGCCATTTTGATTGAGAGAGTGGGAGTAGTCACAGATCAGGCGGGAAAACCAGGCAGGCGGGAAACAGGACCTTATTCAAATAATTTCGTTATTACTGCCAAAGCTGAGCTATGTGTGGGATGCATGACCCACTAATACCTAGTGCATGTGTTAGGATATTAATAAATAACAATCCAAAGCCGTAGGGCGTTTAGTGTAAGTGTTACACAGAAAACGAGATGTCAGTACGGCGAGAGCTGGCATCTTGACCGCGGCCGGGAGGGGGGCATTGTGGGTCCCGCCGCCATCTTCCAGCATCTTCCACCCAGACTCCAACGCAACTAGACGTTCCTCACTAACCTCCCGCGCCACTCTGTTCATCGTGGTGGTCTTTCCAGCCTTGTAGTATCCACAAGTCCAGAGTGACTGTGTACTCAGGTGAGGGACGCCCGTGGGAGGTAAGGAGGGCGCGGCGTGTTGCAGAGAGAGGAACGAGAGAGGATTGAAGAAGGACTCCAGTGCTCCAGACCACGAGGCAGATAAGGTGTGGCTTGGCTTCTCCCACCTACAGTTAAGTACTCTATTGCCTAGGATGTTTTAAGATAGATAGCTAGGTTGCTGTGTGCCTGGGATTAATTAATTATTCTTAATTTCCAGCGAGTTTCTTTGTTGCTTAAATAAACTTAAGAGCAGGTTTCATCTGTCTTTGCTTAACC